>NW_028124876.1:0-105000 GCF_965194825.1 Balaenoptera physalus
GAATCAAACCTGAGTCATGTTCGCAGGCCACAGGTTTCAACAATCAAACATCACTCATGTTCCCAGGACACAGGTGTCCAGAATCAAACCTCAGTCATGTACCCAGGGAACAGGCTTCCAGCAACAAACCTTTGTCATATTCCCAGGACACAGGGTTCCAGAATCAAACCTCAGTCTTGTTCCCAGGACAGAAGTTTCCAGAATCAACCCGATATCATGTTTCCTGGCCACAGTCTTCCAGTATCAAACCTCAGTCATGTTGCCAGGCCACAGGGTTCCACCATCAATCCTCACTCATGTTCCCAGGCCACAGGGTTCCAGAATCAAACCGTTCTCATGTTCCCAGGCCACAGGGTTCCAGAATCCACCGATGTCATGTTAAAGGCCACAGGGTTCCAGAATCAAACCGTTCTCATGTTCCCGGGCCACAGGGTTCCAGAATCAAGCCTCAGTCATTTTGCCAGGCCAGAGTGTTCCACCATCAAACCTCAGTCATGATCCCAGGCCACATGTTTCCACAATGAAACCTCAGTCATTTTCCCAGGCCAAAGGTTTCCAAAATCAAACCTCAGTCATGTTCCCAGGACACATGGTTCCAGAATCAAACCTGAGTCATGTTCGCGGGCCACAGGTTTCAACCATCAAACCTCAGTCATGTTCCCAGGACACAGGTGTCCAGAATCAAACGTCAGTCATGTTCCCAGGGCACAGGCTTCCAGAAACACACCTCAGTCATGTTCCCAGGACACAAGTTTCCAGAATCAACCAGATATCATGCTTCCTGGCCACAGTCTTCCAGAATCAAACCTTAGTCATGTTGCCAAGCCACAGGTTTCCACCATCAAACCTCAGACATGTTCCCAGGCCACAGGGTTCTAGAATCCACCGATGTCATGTTCCCAGGCCACAGGGTTCGAGAATCAATCCTCAGTTATGTTTCCAGGCTACAGGGTTCTAGAATAAAACCTCAGTCATGTTCCCAATCCACAGGGTTCCAGAACCAAGGCTCAGTCAGGTTCCCGGGGCACAGTATTCCACAATCTAAACAGATGTCACATGCCCAGTCCCCAGGGTTCCAGAATCCACCGGTATCATGTTCCGAGGCCACAGGGTTCCAGAATCAATCCTCAGTTATGTTCCCAGGCTACAGGGTTCCAGAATAAAACCTCAGTCATGTTCCCAGTCCACAGGGTTTCAGAACCAAGGCTCAGTCAGGTTCCCGGGGCACAGTATTCCACAATCTAAACAGATGTCACATGCCCAGTCCCCAGGGTTCCAGAATCCACGGGTATCATGTTCCCAGGCCACAGGGTTCCAGAATCAATCCTCAGTTATGTTCCCAGGCTACAGGGTTCCAGAATAAAACCTCAGTCATGTTCCCAGTCCACAGGGTTTCAGAACCAAGGCTCAGTCAGGTTCCCGCGGCACAGTATTCCACAATCTAAACAGATGTCACATGCCCAGTCCCCAGGGTTCCAGAATCCACCGGTATCATGTTCCCAGGCCACAGGGTTCCAGAATCAATCCTCAGTTATGTTCCCAGGCTACAGGGTTCCAGAATAAAACCTCAGTCATGTTCCAAGTCCACAGGGTTTCAGAACCAAGGTTCAGTCAGGTTCCCGGGGAACAGTATTCCACAATCTAAACAGATGTCATGTTCCCAGGCCACAGTTTTCCAGAATCACGCCTCAGTCATGTTCCCAGGCCACAGGGATCCAGAATCAAACGTCAGTCATGTTGCCAGGCCACAGGTTTCTGCCATCAAACCTCAGTCACGTTCCCGGGTCACAGGGTTCCTGAATCAAGCCTCAGTCATTTTGCCAGGCCAGAGTGTTCCACCATCAAACCTCAGTCATGATCCCAGGCCACATGTTTCCACAATGAAACCTCAGTCATTTTCTCAGGCCAAAGGTTTCCAGAATCAAACCTCAGTCATATTCCCAGGACACATGGTTCCAGAATCAAACCTGAGTCATGTTCGCAGGCCACAGGTTTCAACAATCAAACATCACTCATGTTCCCAGGACACAGGTGTCCAGAATCAAACCTCAGTCATGTACCCAGGCAACAGGCTTCCAGCAACAAACCTTTGTCATATTCCCAGGACACAGGGTTCCAGAATCAAACCTCAGTCTTGTTCCCAGGACAGAAGTTTCCAGAATCAACCCGATATCATGTTTCCTGGCCACAGTCTTCCAGTATCAAACCTCAGTCATGTTGCCAGGCCACAGGGTTCCACCATCAATCCTCACTCATGTTCCCAGGCCACAGGGTTCCAGAATCAAACCGTTCTCATGTTCCCAGGCCACAGGGTTCCAGAATCCACCGATGTCATGTTAAAGGCCACAGGGTTCCAGAATCAAACCGTTCTCATGTTCCCGGGCCACAGGGTTCCAGAATCAAGGCTCAGTCATTTTGCCAGGCCAGAGTGTTCCACCATCAAACCTCAGTCATGATCCCAGGCCACATGTTTCCACAATGAAACCTCAGTCATTTTCCCAGGCCAAAGGTTTCCAAAATCAAACCTCAGTCATGTTCCCAGGACACATGGTTCCAGAATCAAACCTGAGTCATGTTCGCGGGCCACAGGTTTCAACCATCAAACCTCAGTCATGTTCCCAGGACACAGGGGTCCAGAATCAAACCTCAGTCATGTTCCCAGGGCACAGGCTTCCAGAAACAAACCTCAGTCATGTTCCCAGGACACAAGTTTCCAGAATCAACCAGATATCATGCTTCCTGGCCACAGTCTTCCAGAATCAAACCTTAGTCATGTTGCCAAGCCACAGGTTTCCACCATCAAACCTCAGACATGTTCCCAGGCCACAGGGTTCTAGAATCCACCGATGTCATGTTCCCAGGCCACAGGGTTCGAGAATCAATCCTCAGTTATGTTTCCAGGCTACAGGGTTCTAGAATAAAACCTCAGTCATGTTCCCAATCCACAGGGTTCCAGAACCAAGGCTCAGTCAGGTTCCCGGGGCACAGTATTCCACAATCTAAACAGATGTCACATGCCCAGTCCCCAGGGTTCCAGAATCCACCGGTATCATGTTCCCAGGCCACAGGGTTCCAGAATCAATCCTCAGTTATGTTCCCAGGCTACAGGGTTCCAGAATAAAACCTCAGTCATGTTCCCAGTCCACAGGGTTTCAGAACCAAGGCTCAGTCAGGTTCCCGGGGCACAGTATTCCACAATCTAAACAGATGTCATGTTCCCAGGCCACAGTTTTCCAGAATCACGCCTCAGTCATGTTCCCAGGCCACAGGGATCCAGAATCAAACGTCAGTCATGTTGCCAGGCCACAGGTTTCTGCCATCAAACCTCAGTCACGTTCCCGGGCCACAGGGTTCCAGAATCAAGCCTCAGTCATTTTGCCAGGACAGAGTGTTCCACCATCAAACCTCAGTCATGATCCCAGGCCACATGTTTCCACAATGAAACCTCAGTCATTTTCTCAGGCCAAAGCTTTCCAGAATCAAACCTCAGTCATATTCCCAGGACACATGGTTCCAGAATCAAACCTGAGTCATGTTCGCAGGCCACAGGTTTCAACAATCAAACATCACTCATGTTCCCAGGACACAGGTGTCCAGAATCAAACCTCAGTCATGTACCCAGGGAACAGGCTTCCAGCAACAAACCTTTGTCATATTCCCAGGACACAGGGTTCCAGAATCAAACCTCAGTCTTGTTCCCAGGACAGAAGTTTCCAGAATCAACCCGATATCATGTTTCCTGGCCACAGTCTTCCAGTATCAAACCTCAGTCATGTTGCCAGGCCACAGGGTTCCACCATCAATCCTCACTCATGTTCCCAGGACACAGGGTTCCAGAATCAAACCGTTCTCATGTTCCCAGGCCACAGGGTTCCAGAATCCACCGATGTCATGTTAAAGGCCACAGGGTTCCAGAATCAAACCGTTCTCATGTTCCCGGGCCACAGGGTTCCAGAATCAAGCCTCAGTCATTTTGCCAGGCCAGAGTGTTCCACCATCAAACCTCAGTCATGATCCCAGGCCACATGTTTCCACAATGAAACCTCATTCATTTTCCCAGGCCAAAGGTTTCCAAAATCAAACCTCAGTCATGTTCCCAGGACACATGGTTCCAGAATCAAACCTGAGTCATGTTCGCGGGCCACAGGTTTCAACCATCAAACCTCAGTCATGTTCCCAGGACACAGGGGTCCAGAATCAAACCTCAGTCATGTTCCCAGGGCACAGGCTTCCAGAAACTCACCTCAGTCATGTTCCCAGGACACAAGTTTCCAGAATCAACCAGATATCATGCTTCCTGGCCACAGTCTTCCAGAATCAAACCTTAGTCATGTTGCCAAGCCACAGGTTTCCACCATCAAACCTCAGACATGTTCCCAGGCCACAGGGTTCTAGAATCCACCGATGGCATGTTCCCAGGCCACGGGGTTCGAGAATCAATCCTCAGTTATGTTTCCAGGCTACAGGGTTCTAGAATAAAACCTCAGTCATGTTCCCAATCCACAGGGTTCCAGAACCAAGGCTCAGTCAGGTTCCCGGGGCACAGTATTCCACAATCTAAACAGATGTCACATGCCCAGTCCCCAGGGTTCCAGAATCCACCGGTATCATGTTCCCAGGACACAGGGTTCCAGAATCAATCCTCAGTTATGTTCCCAGGCTACAGGGTTCCAGAATAAAACCTCAGTCATGTTCCCAGTCCACAGGGTTTCAGAACCAAGGCTCAGTCAGGTTCCCGGGGCACAGTATTCCACAATCTAAACAGATGTCATGTTCCCAGGCCACAGTTTTCCAGAATCACGCCTCAGTCATGTTCCCAGGCCACAGGGATCCAGAATCAAACGTCAGTCATGTTGCCAGGCCACAGGTTTCTGCCATCAAACCTCAGTCACGTTCCCGGGCCACAGGGTTCCAGAATCAAGCCTCAGTCATTTTGCCAGGCCAGAGTGTTCCACCATCAAACCTCAGTCATGATCCCAGGCCACATGTTTCCACAATGAAACCTCAGTCATTTTCTCAGGCCAAAGCTTTCCAGAATCAAACCTCAGTCATATTCCCAGGACACATGGTTCCAGAATCAAACCTGAGTCATGTTCGCAGGCCACAGGTTTCAACAATCAAACATCACTCATGTTCCCAGGACACAGGTGTCCAGAATCAAACCTCAGTCATGTACCCAGGGAACAGGCTTCCAGCAACAAACCTTTGTCTTATTCCCAGGACACAGGGTTCCAGAATCAAACCTCAGTCTTGTTCCCAGGACAGAAGTTTCCAGAATCAACCCGATATCATGTTTCCTGGCCACAGTCTTCCAGTATCAAACCTCAGTCATGTTGCCAGGCCACAGGGTTCCACCATCAATCCTCACTCATGTTCCCAGGCCACAGGGTTCCAGAATCAAACCGTTCTCATGTTCCCAGGCCACAGGGTTCCAGAATCCACCGATGTCATGTTAAAGGCCACAGGGTTCCAGAATCAAACCGTTCTCATGTTCCCGGGCCACAGGGTTCCAGAATCAAGGCTCAGTCATTTTGCCAGGCCAGAGTGTTCCACCATCAAACCTCAGTCATGATCCCAGGCCACATGTTTCCACAATGAAACCTCAGTCATTTTCCCAGGCCAAAGGTTTCCAAAATCAAACCTCAGTCATGTTCCCAGGACACATGGTTCCAGAATCAAACCTGAGTCATGTTCGCGGGCCACAGGTTTCAACCATCAAACCTCAGTCATGTTCCCAGGACACAGGGGTCCAGAATCAAACCTCAGTCATGTTCCCAGGGCACAGGCTTCCAGAAACACACCTCAGTCATGTTCCCAGGACACAAGTTTCCAGAATCAACCAGATATCATGCTTCCTGGCCACAGTCTTCCAGAATCAAACCTTAGTCATGTTGCCAAGCCACAGGTTTCCACCATCAAACCTCAGACATGTTCCCAGGCCACAGGGTTCTAGAATCCACCGATGTCATGTTCCCAGGACACAGGGTTCGAGAATCAATCCTCAGTTATGTTTCCCGGCTACAGGGTTCTAGAATAAAACCTCAGTCATGTTCCCAATCCACAGGGTTCCAGAACCAAGGCTCAGTCAGGTTCCCGGGGCACAGTATTCCACAATCTAAACAGATGTCACATGCCCAGTCCCCAGGGTTCTAGAATCCACCGGTATCATGTTCCCAGGCCACAGGGTTCCAGAATCAATCCTCAGTTATGTTCCCAGGCTACAGGGTTCCAGAATAAAACCTCAGTCATGTTCCCAGTCCACAGGGTTTCAGAACCAAGGCTCAGTCAGGTTCCCGGGGCACAGTATTCCACAATCTAAACAGATGTCATGTTCCCAGGCCACAGTTTTCCAGAATCACGCCTCAGTCATGTTCCCAGGCCACAGGGATCCAGAATCAAACGTCAGTCATGTTGCCAGGCCACAGGTTTCTGCCATCAAACCTCAGTCACGTTCCCAGGCCACAGGGTTCCAGAATCAAGCCTCAGTCATTTTGCCAGGCCAGAGTGTTCCACCATCAAACCTCAGTCATGATCCCAGGCCACATGTTTCCACAATGAAACCTCAGTCATTTTCCCAGGCCAAAGGTTTCCGAAATCATACCTCAGTCATGTTCCCAGGACACATGGTTCCAGAATCAAACCTGAGTCATGTTCGCAGGCCACAGGTTTCAACAATCAAACATCACTCATGTTCCCAGGACACAGGTGTCCAGAATCAAACCTCAGTCATGTACCCAGGGAACAGGCTTCCAGCAACAAACCTTTGTCATATTCCCAGGACACAGGGTTCCAGAATCAAACCTCAGTCTTGTTCCCAGGACAGAAGTTTCCAGAATCAACCCGATATCATGTTTCCTGGCCACAGTCTTCCAGTATCAAACCTCAGTCATGTTGCCAGGCCACAGGGTTCCACCATCAATCCTCACTCATGTTCCCAGGCCACAGGGTTCCAGAATCAAACCGTTCTCATGTTCCCAGGCCACAGGGTTCCAGAATCCACCGATGTCATGTTAAAGGCCACAGGGTTCCAGAATCAAACCGTTCTCATGTTCCCGGGCCACAAGGTTCCAGAATCAAGCCTCAGTCATTTTGCCAGGCCAGAGTGTTCCACCATCAAACCTCAGTCATGATCCCAGGCCACATGTTTCCACAACGAAACCTCAGTCATTTTCCCAGGCCAAAGGTTTCCAAAATCAAACCTCAGTCATGTTCCCAGGACACATGGTTCCAGAATCAAACCTGAGTCATGTTCGCGGGCCACAGGTTTCAACCATCAAACCTCAGTCATGTTCCCAGGACACAGGTGTCCAGAATCAAACCTCAGTCATGTTCCCAGGGCACAGGCTTCCAGAAACAAACCTCAGTCATGTTCCCAGGACACAAGTTTCCAGAATCAACCAGATATCATGCTTCCTGGCCACAGTCTTCCAGAATCAAACCTTAGTCATGTTGCCAAGCCACAGGTTTCCACCATCAAACCTCAGACATGTTCCCAGGCCACAGGTTTCTAGAATCCACCGATGTCATGTTCCCAGGCCACAGGGTTCGAGAATCAATCCTCAGTTATGTTTCCAGGCTACAGGGTTCTAGAATAAAACCTCAGTCATGTTCCCAATCCACAGGGTTCCAGAACCAAGGCTCAGTCAGGTTCCCGGGGCACAGTATTCCACAATCTAAACAGATGTCACATGCCCAGTCCCCAGGGTTCCAGAATCCACCGGTATCATGTTCCCAGGCCACAGGGTTCCAGAATCAATCCTCAGTTATGTTCCCAGGCTACAGGGTTCCAGAATAAAACCTCAGTCATGTTCCCAGTCCACAGGGTTTCAGAACCAAGGCTCAGTCAGGTTCCCGGGGAACAGTATTCCACAATCTAAACAGATGTCATGTTCCCAGGCCACAGTTTTCCAGAATCACGCCTCAGTCATGTTCCCAGGCCACAGGGATCCAGAATCAAACGTCAGTCATGTTGCCAGGCCACAGGTTTCTGCCATCAAACCTCAGTCACGTTCCCGGGTCACAGGGTTCCTGAATCAAGCCTCAGTCATTTTGCCAGGCCAGAGTGTTCCACCATCAAACCTCAGTCATGATCCCAGGCCACATGTTTCCACAATGAAACCTCAGTCATTTTCTCAGGCCAAAGGTTTCCAGAATCAAACCTCAGTCATATTCCCAGGACACATGGTTCCAGAATCAAACCTGAGTCATGTTCGCAGGCCACAGGTTTCAACAATCAAACATCACTCATGTTCCCAGGACACAGGTGTCCAGAATCAAACCTCAGTCATGTACCCAGGGAACAGGCTTCCAGCAACAAACCTTTGTCATATTCCCAGGACACAGGGTTCCAGAATCAAACCTCAGTCTTGTTCCCAGGACAGAAGTTTCCAGAATCAACCCGATATCATGTTTCCTGGCCACAGTCTTCCAGTATCAAACCTCAGTCATGTTGCCAGGCCACAGGGTTCCACCATCAATCCTCACTGTTGTTCCCAGGCCACAGGGTTCCAGAATCAAACCGTTCTCATGTTCCCAGGCCACAGGGTTCCAGAATCCACCGATGTCATGTTAAAGGCCACAGGGTTCCAGAATCAAACCGTTCTCATGTTCCCGGGCCACAGGGTTCCAGAATCAAGCCTCAGTCATTTTGCCAGGCCAGAGTGTTCCACCATCAAACCTCAGTCATGATCCCAGGCCACATGTTTCCACAATGAAACCTCAGTCATTTTCCCAGGCCAAAGGTTTCCAAAATCAAACCTCAGTCATGTTCCCAGGACACATGGTTCCAGAATCAAACCTGAGTCATGTTCGCGGGCCACAGGTTTCAACCATCAAACCTCAGTCATGTTCCCAGGACACAGGGGTCCAGAATCAAACCTCAGTCATGTTCCCAGGGCACAGGCTTCCAGAAACAAACCTCAGTCATGTTCCGAGGACACAAGTTTCCAGAATCAACCAGATATCATGCTTCCTGGCCACAGTCTTCCAGAATCAAACCTTAGTCATGTTGCCAAGCCACAGGTTTCCACCATCAAACCTCAGACATGTTCCCAGGCCACAGGGTTCTAGAATCCACCGATGTCATGTTCCCAGGCCACAGGGTTCGAGAATCAATCCTCAGTTATGTTCCCAGGCTACAGGGTTCCAGAATAAAACCTCAGTCATGTTCCCAGTCCACAGGGTTTCAGAACCAAGGCTCAGTCAGGTTCCCGGGGCACAGTATTCCACAATCTAAACAGATGTCATGTTCCCAGGCCACAGTTTTCCAGAATCACGCCTCAGTCATGTTCCCAGGCCACAGGGATCCAGAATCAAACGTCAGTCATGTTGCCAGGCCACAGGTTTCTGCCATCAAACCTCAGTCACGTTCCCAGGCCACAGGGTTCCAGAATCAAGCCTCAGTCATTTTGCCAGGCCAGAGTGTTCCACCATCAAACCTCAGTCATGATCCCAGGCCACATATTTCCACAATGAAACCTCAGTCATTTTCCCAGGCCAAAGGTTTCCGAAATCATACCTCAGTCATGTTCCCAGGACACATGGTTCCAGAATCAAACCTGAGTCATGTTCGCAGGCCACAGGTTTCAACAATCAAACATCACTCATGTTCCCAGGACACAGGTGTCCAGAATCAAACGTCAGTCATGTACCCAGGGAACAGGCTTCCAGCAACAAACCTTTGTCATATTCCCAGGACACAGGGTTCCAGAATCAAACCTCAGTCTTGTTCCCAGGACAGAAGTTTCCAGAATCAACCCGATATCATGTTTCCTGGCCACAGTCTTCCAGTATCAAACCTCAGTCATGTTGCCAGGCCACAGGGTTCCACCATCAATCCTCACTCATGTTCCCAGGCCACAGGGTTCCAGAATCAAACCGTTCTCATGTTCCCAGGCCACAGGGTTCCAGAATCCACCGATGTCATGTTAAAGGCCACAGGGTTCCAGAATCAAACCGTTCTCATGTTCCCGGGCCACAGGGTTCCAGAATCAAGCCTCAGTCATTTTGCCAGGCCAGAGTGTTCCACCATCAAACCTCAGTCATGATCCCAGGCCACATGTTTCCACAATGAAACCTCAGTCATTTTCCCAGGCCAAAGGTTTCCAAAATCAAACCTCAGTCATGTTCCCAGGACACATGGTTCCAGAATCAAACCTGAGTCATGTTCGCGGGCCACAGGTTTCAACCATCAAACCTCAGTCATGTTCCCAGGACACAGGGGTCCAGAATCAAACCTCAGTCATGTTCCCAGGGCACAGGCTTCCAGAAACAAACCTCAGTCATGTTCCCAGGACACAAGTTTCCAGAATCAACCAGATATCATGCTTCCTGGCCACAGTCTTCCAGAATCAAACCTTAGTCATGTTGCCAAGCCACAGGTTTCCACCATCAAACCTCAGACATGTTCCCAGGCCACAGGGTTCTAGAATCCACCGATGTCATGTTCCCAGGCCACAGGGTTCGAGAATCAATCCTCAGTTATGTTTCCAGGCTACAGGGTTCTAGAATAAAACCTCAGTCATGTTCCCAATCCACAGGGTTCCAGAACCAAGGCTCAGTCAGGTTCCCGGGGCACAGTATTCCACAATCTAAACAGATGTCACATGCCCAGTCCCCAGGGTTCCAGAATCCACCGGTATCATGTTCCCAGGCCACAGGGTTCCAGAATCAATCCTCAGTTATGTTCCCAGGCTACAGGGTTCCAGAATAAAACCTCAGTCATGTTCCCAGTCCACAGGGTTTCAGAACCAAGGCTCAGTCAGGTTCCCGGGGCACAGTATTCCACAATCTAAACAGATGTCATGTTCCCAGGCCACAGTTTTCCAGAATCACGCCTCAGTCATGTTCCCAGGCCACAGGGATCCAGAATCAAACGTCAGTCATGTTGCCAGGCCACAGGTTTCTGCCATCAAACCTCAGTCACGTTCCCAGGCCACAGGGTTCCAGAATCAAGCCTCAGTCATTTTGCCAGGCCAGAGTGTTCCACCATCAAACCTCAGTCATGATCCCAGGCCACATGTTTCCACAATGAAACCTCAGTCATTTTCCCAGGCCAAAGGTTTCCGAAATCATACCTCAGTCATGTTCCCAGGACACATGGTTCCAGAATCAAACCTGAGTCATGTTCGCAGGCCACAGGTTTCAACAATCAAACATCACTCATGTTCCCAGGACACAGGTGTCCAGAATCAAACGTCAGTCATGTACCCAGGGAACAGGCTTCCAGCAACAAACCTTTGTCATATTCCCAGGACACAGGGTTCCAGAATCAAACCTCAGTCTTGTTCCCAGGACAGAAGTTTCCAGAATCAACCCGATATCATGTTTCCTGGCCACAGTCTTCCAGTATCAAACCTCAGTCATGTTGCCAGGCCACAGGGTTCCACCATCAATCCTCACTCATGTTCCCAGGCCACAGGGTTCCAGAATCAAACCGTTCTCATGTTCCCAGGCCACAGGGTTCCAGAATCCACCGATGTCATGTTAAAGGCCACAGGGTTCCAGAATCAAACCGTTCTCATGTTCCCGGGCCACAGGGTTCCAGAATCAAGCCTCAGTCATTTTGCCAGGCCAGAGTGTTCCACCATCAAACCTCAGTCATGATCCCAGGCCACATGTTTCCACAATGAAACCTCAGTCATTTTCCCAGGCCAAAGGTTTCCAAAATCAAACCTCAGTCATGTTCCCAGGACACATGGTTCCAGAATCAAACCTGACTCATGTTCGCGGGCCACAGGTTTCAACCATCAAACCTCAGTCATGTTCCCAGGACACAGGTGTCCAGAATCAAACCTCAGTCATGTTCCCAGGGCACAGGCTTCCAGAAACAAACCTCAGTCATGTTCCCAGGACACAAGTTTCCAGAATCAACCAGATATCATGCTTCCTGGCCACAGTCTTCCAGAATCAAACCTTAGTCATGTTGCCAAGCCACAGGTTTCCACCATCAAACCTCAGACATGTTCCCAGGCCACAGGGTTCTAGAATCCACCGATGTCATGTTCCCAGGCCACAGGGTTCGAGAATCAATCCTCAGTTATGTTTCCAGGCTACAGGGTTCTAGAATAAAACCTCAGTCATGTTCCCAATCCACAGAGTTCCAGAACCAAGGCTCAGTCAGGTTCCCGGGGCACAGTATTCCACAATCTAAACAGATGTCACATGCCCAGTCCCCAGGGTTCCAGAATCCACCGGTATCATTTTCCCAGGCCACAGGATTCCAGAATCAATCCTCTGTTATGTTCCCAGGCTACAGGGTTCCAGAATAAAACCTCAGTCATGTTCCCAGTCCACAGGGTTTCAGAACCAAGGCTCAGTCAGGTTCCCGGGGCACAGTATTCCACAATCTAAACAGATGTCATGTTCCCAGGCCACAGTTTTCCAGAATCACGCCTCAGTCATGTTCCCAGGCCACAGGGATCCAGAATCAAACGTCAGTCATGTTGCCAGGCCACAGGTTTCTGCCATCAAACCTCAGTCACGTTCCCTCGCCACAGGGTTCCAGCATCAAGCCTCAGTCATTTTTCCAGGCCAGAGTGTTCCACCATCAAACCTCAGTCATGATCCCAGGCCACATGTTTCCACAATGAAACCTCAGTCATTTTCCCAGGCCAAAGGTTTCCAAAATCAAACCTCAGTCATGTTCCCAGGACACATGGTTCCAGAATCAAACCTGAGTCATGTTCGCGGGCCACAGGTTTCAACCATCAAACCTCAGTCATGTTCCCAGGACACAGGGGTCCAGAATCAAACCTCAGTCATGTTCCCAGGGCACAGGCTTCCAGAAACAAACCTCAGTCATGTTCCCAGGACACAAGTTTCCAGAATCAACCAGATATCATGCTTCCTGGCCACAGTCTTCCAGAATCAAACCTTAGTCATGTTGCCAAGCCACAGGTTTCCACCATCAAACCTCAGACATGTTCCCAGGCCACAGGGTTCTAGAATCCACCGATGTCATGTTCCCAGGCCACAGGGTTCGAGAATCAATCCTCAGTTATGTTTCCAGGCTACAGGGTTCTAGAATAAAACCTCAGTCATGTTCCCAATCCACAGGGTTCCAGAACCAAGGCTCAGTCAGGTTCCCGGGGCACAGTATTCCACAATCTAAACAGATGTCACATGCCCAGTCCCCAGGGTTCCAGAATCCACCGGTATCATGTTCCCAGGCCACAGGGTTCCAGAATCAATCCTCAGTTATGTTCCCAGGCTACAGGGTTCCAGAATAAAACCTCAGTCATGTTCCCAGTCCACAGGGTTTCAGAACCAAGGCTCAGTCAGGTTCCCGGGGCACAGTATTCCACAATCTAAACAGATGTCATGTTCCCAGGCCACAGTTTTCCAGAATCACGCCTCAGTCATGTTCCCAGGCCACAGGGATCCAGAATCAAACGTCAGTCATGTTGCCAGGCCACAGGTTTCTGCCATCAAACCTCAGTCACGTTCCCGGGTCACAGGGTTCCTGAATGAAGCCTCAGTCATTTTGCCAGGCCAGAGTGTTCCACCATCAAACCTCAGTCATGATCCCAGGCCACATGTTTCCACAATGAAACCTCAGTCATTTTCTCAGGTCAAAGGTTTCCAGAATCAAACCTCAGTCATATTCCCAGGACACATGGTTCCAGAATCAAACCTGAGTCATGTTCGCAGGCCACAGGTTTCAACAATCAAACATCACTCATGTTCCCAGGACACAGGTGTCCAGAATCAAACCTCAGTCATGTACCCAGGGAACAGGCTTCCAGCAACAAACCTTTGTCATATTCCCAGGACACAGGGTTCCAGAATCAAACCTCAGTCTTGTTCCCAGGACAGAAGTTTCCAGAATCAACCCGATATCATGTTTCCTGGCCACAGTCTTCCAGTATCAAACCTCAGTCATGTTGCCAGGCCACAGGGTTCCACCATCAATCCTCACTGTTGTTCCCAGGCCACAGGGTTCCAGAATCAAACCGTTCTCATGTTCCCAGGCCACAGGGTTCCAGAATCCACCGATGTCATGTTAAAGGCCACAGGGTTCCAGAATCAAACCGTTCTCATGTTCCCGGGCCACAGGGTTCCAGAATCAAGCCTCAGTCATTTTGCCAGGCCAGAGTGTTCCACCATCAAACCTCAGTCATGATCCCAGGCCACATGTTTCCACAATGAAACCTCAGTCATTTTCCCAGGCCAAAGGTTTCCAAAATCAAACCTCAGTCATGTTCCCAGGACACATGGTTCCAGAATCAAACCTGAGTCATGTTCGCGGGCCACAGGTTTCAACCATCAAACCTCAGTCATGTTCCCAGGACACAGGGGTCCAGAATCAAACCTCAGTCATGTTCCCAGGGCACAGGCTTCCAGAAACAAACCTCAGTCATGTTCCCAGTACACAAGTTTCCAGAATCAACCAGATATCATGCTTCCTGGCCACAGTCTTCCAGAATCAAACCTTAGTCATGCTGCCAAGCCACAGGTTTCCACCATCAAACCTCAGACATGTTCCCAGGCCACAGGGTTCTAGAATCCACCGATGTCATGTTCCCAGGCCACAGGGTTCGAGAATCAATCCTCAGTTATGTTTCCAGGGTACAGGGTTCTAGAATAAAACCTCAGTCATGTTCCCAATCCACAGGGTTCCAGAACCAAGGCTCAGTCAGGTTCCCGGGGCACAGTATTCCACAATCTAAACAGATGTCACATGCCCAGTCCCCAGGGTTCCAGAATCCACCGGTATCATGTTCCCAGGCCACAGGGTTCCAGAATCAATCCTCAGTTATGTTCCCAGGCTACAGGGTTCCAGAATAAAACCTCAGTCATGTTCCCAGTCCACAGGGTTTCAGAACCAAGGCTCAGTCAGGTTCCCGGGGCACAGTATTCCACAATCTAAACAGATGTCATGTTCCCAGGCCACAGTTTTCCAGAATCACGCCTCAGTCATGTTCCCAGGCCACAGGGATCCAGAATCAAACGTCAGTCATATTGCCAGGCCACAGGTTTCTGCCATCAAACCTCAGTCACGTTCCCAGGCCACAGGGTTCCAGAATCAAGCCTCAGTCATTTTGCCAGGCCAGAGTGTTCCACCATCAAACCTCAGTCATGATCCCAGGCCACATATTTCCACAATGAAACCTCAGTCATTTTCCCAGGCCAAAGGTTTCCGAAATCATACCTCAGTCATGTTCCCAGGACACATGGTTCCAGAATCAAACCTGAGTCATGTTCGCAGGCCACAGGTTTCAACAATCAAACATCACTCATGTTCCCAGGACACAGGTGTCCAGAATCAAACGTCAGTCATGTACCCAGGGAACAGGCTTCCAGCAACAAACCTTTGTCATATTCCCAGGACACAGGGTTCCAGAATCAAACCTCAGTCTTGTTCCCAGGACAGAAGTTTCCAGAATCAACCCGATATCATGTTTCCTGGCCACAGTCTTCCAGTATCAAACCTCAGTCATGTTGCCAGGCCACAGGGTTCCACCATCAATCCTCACTCATGTTCCCAGGCCACAGGGTTCCAGAATCAAACCGTTCTCATGTTCCCAGGCCACAGGGTTCCAGAATCCACCGATGTCATGTTAAAGGCCACAGGGTTCCAGAATCAAACCGTTCTCATGTTCCCGGGCCACAGGGTTCCAGAATCAAGCCTCAGTCATTTTGCCAGGCCAGAGTGTTCCACCATCAAACCTCAGTCATGATCCCAGGCCACATGTTTCCACAATGAAACCTCAGTCATTTTCCCAGGCCAAAGGTTTCCAAAATCAAACCGCAGTCATGTTCCCAGGACACATGGTTCCAGAATCAAACCTGAGTCATGTTCGCGGGCCACAGGTTTCAACCATCAAACCTCAGTCATGTTCCAAGGACACAGGGGTCCAGAATCAAACCTCAGTCATGTTCCCAGGGCACAGGCTTCCAGAAACAAACCTCAGTCATGTTCCCAGGACACAAGTTTCCAGAATCAACCAGATATCATGCTTCCTGGCCACAGTCTTCCAGAATCAAACCTTAGTCATGTTGCCAAGCCACAGGTTTCCACCATCAAACCTCAGACATGTTCCCAGGCCACAGGGTTCTAGAATCCACCGATGTCATGTTCCCAGGCCACAGGGTTCGAGAATCAATCCTCAGTTATGTTTCCAGGCTACAGGGTTCTAGAATAAAACCTCAGTCATGTTCCCAATCCACAGGGTTCCAGAACCAAGGCTCAGTCAGGTTCCCGGGGCACAGTATTCCACAATCTAAACAGATGTCACATGCCCAGTCCCCAGGGTTCCAGAATCCACCGGTATCATGTTCCCAGGCCACAGGGTTCCAGAATCAATCCTCAGTTATGTTCCCAGGCTACAGGGTTCCAGAATAAAACCTCAGTCATGTTCCCAGTCCACAGGGTTTCAGAACCAAGGCTCAGTCAGGTTCCCGGGGCACAGTATTCCACAATCTAAAGAGATGTCATGTTCCCAGGCCACAGTTTTCCAGAATCACGCCTCAGTCATGTTCCCACGCCACAGGGATCCAGAATCAAACGTCAGTCATGTTGCCAGGCCACAGGTTTCTGCCATCAAACCTCAGTCACGTTCCCAGGCCACAGGGTTCCAGAATCAAGCCTCAGTCATTTTGCCAGGCCAGAGTGTTCCACCATCAAACCTCAGTCATGATCCCAGGCCACATGTTTCCACAATGAAACCTCAGTCATTTTCCCAGGCCAAAGGTTTCCGAAATCATACCTCAGTCATGTTCCCAGGACACATGGTTCCAGAATCAAACCTGAGTCATGTTCGCAGGCCACAGGTTTCAACAATCAAACATCACTCATGTTCCCAGGACACAGGTGTCCAGAATCAAACGTCAGTCATGTACCCAGGGAACAGGCTTCCAGCAACAAACCTTTGTCATATTCCCAGGACACAGGGTTCCAGAATCAAACCTCAGTCTTGTTCCCAGGACAGAAGTTTCCAGAATCAACCCGATATCATGTTTCCTGGCCACAGTCTTCCAGTATCAAACCTCAGTCATGTTGCCAGGCCACAGGGTTCCACCATCAATCCTCACTCATGTTCCCAGGCCACAGGGTTCCAGAATCAAACCGTTCTCATGTTCCCAGGCCACAGGGTTCCAGAATCCACCGATGTCATGTTAAAGGCCACAGGGTTCCAGAATCAAACCGTTCTCATGTTCCCGGGCCACAGGGTTCCAGAATCAAGCCTCAGTCATTTTGCCAGGCCAGAGTGTTCCACCATCAAACCTCAGTCATGATCCCAGGCCACATGTTTCCACAATGAAACCTCAGTCATTTTCCCAGGCCAAAGGTTTCCAAAATCAAACCTCAGTCATGTTCCCAGGACACATGGTTCCAGAATCAAACCTGAGTCATGTTCGCGGGCCACAGGTTTCAACCATCAAACCTCAGTCATGTTCCCAGGACACAGGGGTCCAGAATCAAACCTCAGTCATGTTCCCAGGGCACAGGCTTCCAGAAACAAACCTCAGTCATGTTCCCAGGACACAAGTTTCCAGAATCAACCAGATATCATGCTTCCTGGCCACAGTCTTCCAGAATCAAACCTTAGTCATGTTGCCAAGCCACAGGTTTCCACCATCAAACCTCAGACATGTTCCCAGGCCACAGGGTTCTAGAATCCACCGATGTCATGTTCCCAGGCCACAGGGTTCGAGAATCAATCCTCAGTTATGTTTCCAGGCTACAGGGTTCTAGAATAAAACCTCAGTCATGTTCCCAATCCACAGGGTTCCAGAACCAAGGCTCAGTCAGGTTCCCGGGGCACAGTATTCCACAATCTAAACAGATGTCACATGCCCAGTCCCCAGGGTTCCAGAATCCACCGGTATCATGTTCCCAGGCCACAGGGTTCCAGAATCAATCCTCAGTTATGTTCCCAGGCTACAGGGTTCCAGAATAAAACCTCAGTCATGTTCCCAGTCCACAGGGTTTCAGAACCAAGGCTCAGTCAGGTTCCCGGGGCACAGTATTCCACAATCTAAACAGATGTCATGTTCCCAGGCCACAGTTTTCCAGAATCACGCCTCAGTCATGTTCCCAGGCCACAAGGATCCAGAATCAAACGTCAGTCATGTTGCCAGGCCACAGGTTTCTGCCATCAAACCTCAGTCACGTTCCCAGGCCACAGGGTTCCAGAATCAAGCCTCAGTCATTTTGCCAGGCCAGAGTGTTCCACCATCAAACCTCAGTCATGATCCCAGGCCACATGTTTCCACAATGAAACCTCAGTCATTTTCCCAGGCCAAAGGTTTCCGAAATCATACCTCAGTCATGTTCCCAGGACACATGGTTCCAGAATCAAACCTGAGTCATGTTCGCAGGCCACAGGTTTCAACAATCAAACATCACTCATGTTCCCAGGACACAGGTGTCCAGAATCAAACGTCAGTCATGTACCCAGGGAACAGGCTTCCAGCAACAAACCTTTGTCATATTCCCAGGACACAGGGTTCCAGAATCAAACCTCAGTCTTGTTCCCAGGACAGAAGTTTCCAGAATCAACCCGATATCATGTTTCCTGGCCACAGTCTTCCAGTATCAAACCTCAGTCATGTTGCCAGGCCACAGGGTTCCACCATCAATCCTCACTCATGTTCCCAGGCCACAGGGTTCCAGAATCAAACCGTTCTCATGTTCCCAGGCCACAGGGTTCCAGAATCCACCGATGTCATGTTAAAGGCCACAGGGTTCCAGAATCAAACCGTTCTCATGTTCCCGGGCCACAGGGTTCCAGAATCAAGCCTCAGTCATTTTGCCAGGCCAGAGTGTTCCACCATCAAACCTCAGTCATGATCCCAGGCCACATGTTTCCACAATGAAACCTCAGTCATTTTCCCAGGCCAAAGGTTTCCAAAATCAAACCTCAGTCATGTTCCCAGGACACATGGTTCCAGAATCAAACCTGAGTCATGTTCGCGGGCCACAGGTTTCAACCATCAAACCTCAGTCATGTTCCCAGGACACAGGTGTCCAGAATCAAACCTCAGTCATGTTCCCAGGGCACAGGCTTCCAGAAACAAACCTCAGTCATGTTCCCAGGACACAAGTTTCCAGAATCAACCAGATATCATGCTTCCTGGCCACAGTCTTCCAGAATCAAACCTTAGTCATGTTGCCAAGCCACAGGTTTCCACCATCAAACCTCAGACATGTTCCCAGGCCACAGTGTTCTAGAATCCACCGATGTCATGTTCCCAGGCCACAGGGTTCGAGAATCAATCCTCAGTTATGTTTCCAGGCTACAGGGTTCTAGAATAAAACCTCAGTCATGTTCCCAATCCACAGAGTTCCAGAACCAAGGCTCAGTCAGGTTCCCGGGGCACAGTATTCCACAATCTAAACAGATGTCACATGCCCAGTCCCCAGGGTTCCAGAATCCACCGGTATCATGTTCCCAGGCCACAGGGTTCCAGACTCAATCCTCAGTTATGTTCCCAGGCTACAGGGTTCCAGAATAAAACCTCAGTCATGTTCCCAGTCCACAGGGTTTCAGAACCAAGGCTCAGTCAGGTTCCCGGGGCACAGTATTCCACAATCTAAACAGATGTCATGTTCCCAGGCCACAGTTTTCCAGAATCACGCCTCAGTCATGTTCCCAGGCCACAGGGATCCAGAATCAAACGTCAGTCATGTTGCCAGGCCACAGGTTTCTGCCATCAAACCTCAGTTATGTTCCCGGGCCACAGGGTTCCAGAATCAAGCCTCAGTCATTTTGCCAGGCCAGAGTGTTCCACCATCAAACCTCAGTCATGATCCCAGGCCACATGTTTCCACAATGAAACCTCAGTCATTTTCCCAGGCCAAAGGTTTCCAAAATCAAACCTCAGTCATGTTCCCAGGACACATGGTTCCAGAATCAAACCTGAGTCATGTTCGCGGGCCACAGGTTTCAACCATCAAACCTCAGTCATGTTCCCAGGACACAGGGGTCCAGAATCAAACCTCAGTCATGTTCCCAGGGCACAGGCTTCCAGAAACAAACCTCAGTCATGTTCCCAGGACACAAGTTTCCAGAATCAACCAGATATCATGCTTCCTGGCCACAGTCTTCCAGAATCAAACCTTAGTCATGTTGCCAAGCCACAGGTTTCCACCATCAAACCTCAGACATGTTCCCAGGCCACAGGGTTCTAGAATCCACCGATGTCATGTTCCCAGGCCACAGGGTTCGAGAATCAATCCTCAGTTATGCTTCCCGGCTACAGGGTTCTAGAATAAAACCTCAGTCATGTTCCCAAGCCACAGGGTTCCAGAACCAAGGCTCAGTCAGGTTCCCGGGGCACAGTATTCCACAATCTAAACAGATGTCACATGCCCAGTCCCGAGGGTTACAGAATCCACCGGTATCATGTACCCAGGCCACAGGGTTCCAGAATCAATCCTCAGTTATGTTCCCAGGCTACAGGGTTCCAGAATAAAACCTCAGTCATGTTCCCAGTCCACAGGGTTTCAGAACCAAGGCTCAGTCAGGTTCCCGGGGCACAGTATTCCACAATCTAAACAGATGTCATGTTCCAAGGCCACAGTTTTCCAGAATCACGCCTCAGTCATGTTCCCAGGCCACAGGGATCCAGAATCAAACCTGAGTCATGTTCGCGGGCCACAGGTTTCAACCATCAAACCTCAGTCATGTTCCCAGGACACAGGTGTCCAGAATCAAACCTCAGTCATGTTCCCAGGGCACAGGCTTCCAGAAACAAACCTCAGTCATGTTCCCAGGACACAAGTTTCCAGAATCAACCAGATATCATGCTTCCTGGCCACAGTCTTCCAGAATCAAACCTTAGTCATGTTGCCAAGCCACAGGTTTCCACCATCAAACCTCAGACATGTTCCCAGGCCACAGGGTTCTAGAATCCACCGATGTCATGTTCCCAGGCCACAGGGTTCGAGAATCAATCCTCAGTTATGTTTCCAGGCTACAGGGTTCTAGAATAAAACCTCAGTCATGTTCCCAATCCACAGAGTTCCAGAACCAAGGCTCAGTCAGGTTCCCGGTGCACAGTATTCCACAATCTAAACAGATGTCACATGCCCAGTCCCCAGGGTTCCAGAATCCACCGGTATCATGTTCCCAGGCCACAGGGTTCCAGACTCAATCCTCAGTTATGTTCCCAGGCTACAGGGTTCCAGAATAAAACCTCAGTCATGTTCCCAGTCCACAGGGTTTCAGAACCAAGGCTCAGTCAGGTTCCCGGGGCACAGTATTCCACAATCTAAACAGATGTCATGTTCCCAGGCCACAGTTTTCCAGAATCACGCCTCAGTCATGTTCCCAGGCCACAGGGATCCAGAATCAAACGTCAGTCATGTTGCCAGGCCACAGGTTTCTGCCATCAAACCTCAGTCACGTTCCCGGGCCACAGGGTTCCAGAATCAAGCCTCAGTCATTTTGCCAGGCCAGAGTGTTCCACCATCAAACCTCAGTCATGATCCCAGGCCACATGTTTCCACAATGAAACCTCAGTCATTTTCCCAGGCCAAAGGTTTCCAAAATCAAACCTCAGTCATGTTCCCAGGACACATGGTTCCAGAATCAAACCTGAGTCATGTTCGCGGGCCACAGGTTTCAACCATCAAACCTCAGTCATGTTCCCAGGACACAGGGGTCCAGAATCAAACCTCAGTCATGTTCCCAGGGCACAGGCTTCCAGAAACAAACCTCAGTCATGTTCCCAGGACACAAGTTTCCAGAATCAACCAGATATCATGCTTCCTGGCCACAGTCTTCCAGAATCAAACCTTAGTCATGTTGCCAAGCCACAGGTTTCCACCATCAAACCTCAGACATGTTCCCAGGCCACAGGGTTCTAGAATCCACCGATGTCATGTTCCCAGGCCACAGGGTTCGAGAATCAATCCTCAGTTATGCTTCCCGGCTACAGGGTTCTAGAATAAAACCTCAGTCATGTTCCCAATCCACAGGGTTCCAGAACCAAGGCTCAGTCAGGTTCCCGGGGCACAGTATTCCACAATCTAAACAGATGTCACATGCCCAGTCCCGAGGGTTACAGAATCCACCGGTATCATGTACCCAGGCCACAGGGTTCCAGAATCAATCCTCAGTTATGTTCCCAGGCTACAGGGTTCCAGAATAAAACCTCAGTCATGTTCCCAGTCCACAGGGTTTCAGAACCAAGGCTCAGTCAGGTTCCCGGGGCACAGTATTCCACAATCTAAACAGATGTCATGTTCCAAGGCCACAGTTTTCCAGAATCACGCCTCAGTCATGTTCCCAGGCCACAGGGATCCAGAATCAAACGTCAGTCATGTTGCCAGGCCACAGGTTTCTGCCATCAAACCTCAGTCACGTTCCCGGGTCACAGGGTTCCTGAATCAAGCTTCAGTCATTTTGCCAGGCCAGAGTGTTCCACCATCAAACCTCAGTCATGATCCCAGGTCACATGTTTCCACAATGAAACCTCAGTCATTTTCTCAGGCCAAAGGTTTCCAGAATCAAACCTCAGTCATATTCCCAGGACACATGGTTCCAGAATCAAACCTGAGTCATGTTCGCAGGCCGCAGGTTTCAACAATCAAACATCACTCATGTTCCCAGGACACAGGTGTCCAGAATCAAACCTCAGTCATGTACCCAGGGAACAGGCTTCCAGCAACAAACCTTTGTCATATTCCCAGGACACAGGGTTCCAGAATCAAACCTCAGTCTTGTTCCCAGGACAGAAGTTTCCAGAATCAACCCGATATCATGTTTCCTGGCCACAGTCTTCCAGTATCAAACCTCAGTCATGTTGCCAGGCCACAGGGTTCCACCATCAATCCTCACTCATGTTCCCAGGCCACAGGGTTCCAGAATCAAACCGTTCTCATGTTCCCAGGCCACAGGGTTCCAGAATCCACCGATGTCATGTTAAAGGCCACAGGGTTCCAGAATCAAACCGTTCTCATGTTCCCGGGCCACAGGGTTCCAGAATCAAGCCTCAGTCATTTTGCCAGGCCAGAGTGTTCCACCATCAAACCTCAGTCATGATCCCAGGCCACATGTTTCCACAATGAAACCTCAGTCATTTTCCCAGGCCAAAGGTTTCCAAAATCAAACCTCAGTCATGTTCCCAGGACACATGGTTGCAGAATCAAACCTGAGTCATATTCGCGGGCCACAGGTTTCAACCATCAAACCTCAGTCATGTTCCCAGGACACAGGTGTCCAGAATCAAACCTCAGTCATGTTCCCAGGGCACAGGCTTCCAGAAACAAACCTCAGTCATGTTCCCAGGACACAAGTTTCCAGAATCAACCAGATATCATGCTTCCTGGCCACAGTCTTCCAGAATCAAACCTTAGTCATGTTGCCAAGCCACAGGTTTCCACCATCAAACCTCAGACATGTTCAAAGGCCACAGGGTTCTAGAATCCACCGATGTCATGTTCCCAGGCCACAGGGTTCGACAATCAATCCTCAGTTATGTTTCCCGGCTACAGGGTTCTAGAATAAAACCTCAGTCATGTTCCCAATCCACAGGGTTCCAGAACCAAGGCTCAGTCAGGTTCCCGGGGCACAGTATTCCACAATCTAAACAGATGTCACATGCCCAGTCCCAGGGTTCCAGGATCCACCGGTATCATTTTCCCAGGCCACAGGGTTCCAGAATCAATCCTCAGTTATGTTCCCAGGCTACAGGTTTCCAGAATAAAACCTCAGTCATGTTCCCAGTCCACAGGGTTTCAGAACCAAGGCTCAGTCAGGTTCCCGGGGCACAGTATTCCACAATCTAAACAGATGTCATGTTCCCAGGCCACAGTTTTCCAGAATCACGCCTCAGTCATGTTCCCAGGCCACAGGGATCCAGAATCAAACCTCAGTCATGTTGCCAGTCCACAGGTTTCTGCCATCAAACCTCAGTCACGTTCCCGGGCCACAGGGTTCCAGCATCAAGCCTCAGTCATTTTGCCAGGCCAGAGTGTTCCACCATCAAACCTCAGTCATGATCCCAGGCCACATGTTTCCACAATGAAACCTCAGTCATTTTCCCAGGCCAAAGGTTTCCAAAATCAAACCTCAGTCATGTTCCCAGGACACATGGTTCCAGAATCAAACCTGAGTCATGTTCGCGGGCCACAGGTTTCAACCATCAAACCTCAGTCATGTTCCCAGGACACAGGGGTCCAGAATCAAACCTCAGTCATGTTCCCAGGGCACAGGCTTCCAGAAACAAACCTCAGTCATGTTCCCAGGACACAAGTTTCCAGAATCAACCAGATATCATGCTTCCTGGCCACAGTCTTCCAGAATCAAACCTTAGTCATGTTGCCAAGCCACAGGTTTCCACCATCAAACCTCAGACATGTTCCCATGCCACAGGGTTCTAGAATCCACCGATGTCATGTTCCCAGGCCACAGGGTTCGAGAATCAATCCTCAGTTATGTTTCCAGGCTACAGGGTTCTAGAATAAAACCTCAGTCATGTTCCCAATCCACAGGGTTCCAGAACCAAGGCTCAGTCAGGTTCCCGGGGCACAGTATTCCACAATCTAAACAGATGTCACATGCCCAGTCCCCAGGGTTCCAGAATCCACCGGTATCATGTTCCCAGGCCACAGGGTTCCAGAATCAATCCTCAGTTATGTTCCCAGGCTACAGGGTTCCAGAATAAAACCTCAGTCATGTTCCCAGTCCACAGGGTTTCAGAACCAAGGCTCAGTCAGGTTCCCGGGGCACAGTATTCCACAATCTAAACAGATGTCATGTTCCCAGGCCACAGTTTTCCAGAATCACGCCTCAGTCATGTTCCCAGGCCACAGGGATCCAGAATCAAACGTCAGTCATGTTGCCAGGCCACAGGTTTCTGCCATCAAACCTCAGTCACGTTCCCGGGCCACAGGGTTCCTGAATCAAGCCTCAGTCATTTTGCCAGGCCAGAGTGTTCCACCATCAAACCTCAGTCATGATCCCAGGCCACATGTTTCCACAATGAAACCTCAGTCATTTTCTCAGGGCAAAGGTTTCCAGAATCAAACCTCAGTCATATTCCCAGGACACATGGTTCCAGAATCAAACCTGAGTCATGTTCGCAGGCCGCAGGTTTCAACAATCAAACATCACTCATGTTCCCAGGACACAGGTGTCCAGAATCAAACCTCAGTCATGTACCCAGGGAACAGGCTTCCAGCAACAAACCTTTGTCATATTCCCAGGACACAGGGTTCCAGAATCAAACCTCAGTCTTGTTCCCAGGACAGAAGTTTCCAGAATCAACACGATATCATGTTTCCTGGCCACAGTCTTCCAGTATCAAACCTCAGTCATGTTGCCAGGCCACAGGGTTCCACCATCAATCCTCACTCATGTTCCCAGGCCACAGGGTTCCAGAATCAAACCGTTCTCATGTTCCCAGGCCACAGGGTTCCAGAATCCACCGATGTCATGTTAAAGGCCACAGGGTTCCAGAATCAAACCGTTCTCATGTTCCCGGGCCACAGGGTTCCAGAATCAAGCCTCAGTCATTTTGCCAGGCCAGAGTGTTCCACCATCAAACCTCAGTCATGATCCCAGGCCACATGTTTCCACAATGAAACCTCAGTCATTTTCCCAGGCCAAAGGTTTCCAAAATCAAACCTCAGTCATGTTCCCAGGACACATGGTTCCAGAATAAAACCTGAGTCATGTTCGCGGGCCACAGGTTTCAACCATCAAACCTCAGTCATGTTCCCAGGACACAGGTGTCCAGAATCAAACCTCAGTCATGTTCCCAGGGCACAGGCTTCCAGAAACACACCTCAGTCATGTTCCCAGGACACAAGTTTCCAGAATCAACCAGATATCATGCTTCCTGGCCACAGTCTTCCAGAATCAAACCTTAGTCATGTTGCCAAGCCACAGGTTTCCACCATCAAACCTCAGACATGTTCCCAGGCCACAGGGTTCTAGAATCCACCGATGTCATGTTCCCAGGCCACAGGGTTCGAGAATCAATCCTCAGTTATGTTTCCAGGCTACAGGGTTCTAGAATAAAACCTCAGTCATGTTCCCAATCCACAGGGTTCCAGAACCAAGGCTCAGTCAGGTTCCCGGGGCACAGTATTCCACAATCTAAACAGATGTCACATGCCCAGTCCCCAGGGTTCCAGAATCCACCGCTATCATGTTTCCAGGCCACAGGGTTCCAGAATCAATCCTCAGTTATGTTCCCAGGCTACAGGGTTCCAGAATAAAACCTCAGTCATGTTCCCAGTCCACAGGGTTTCAGAACCAAGGCTCAGTCAGGTTCCCGGGGCACAGTATTCCAAAATCTAAACAGATGTCATGTTCCCAGGCCACAGTTTTCCAGAATCACGCCTCAGTCATGTTCCCAGGCCACAGGGATCCAGAATCAAACGTCAGTCATGTTGCCAGGCCACAGGTTTCTGCCATCAAACCTCAGTCATGTTCCCGGGCCACAGGGTTCCAGAATCAAGCCTCAGTCATTTTGCCAGGCCAGAGTGTTCCACCATCAAACCTCAGTCATGATCCCAGGCCACATGTTTCCACAATGAAACCTCAGTCATTTTCCCAGGCCAAAGGTTTCCAAAATCAATCCTCAGTCATGTTCCCAGGACACATGGTTCCAGAATCAAACCTGAGTCATGTTCGCGGGCCACAGGTTTCAACCATCAAACCTCAGTCATGTTCCCAGGACACAGGTGTC
Organism: Balaenoptera physalus; assembly: GCF_965194825.1. Taxonomy (NCBI): domain Eukaryota; kingdom Metazoa; phylum Chordata; class Mammalia; order Artiodactyla; family Balaenopteridae; genus Balaenoptera; species Balaenoptera physalus. Next base: position 26,650 of record NW_028124876.1, read on the forward strand.
CAGAATAAAACCTCAGTCATGTTCCCAGTCCACAGGGTTTCAGAACCAAGGCTCAGTCAGGTTCCCGGGGCACAGTATTCCACAATCTAAACAGATGTCATGTTCCCAGGCCACAGTTTTCCAGAATCACGCCTCAGTCATGTTCCCAGGCCACAAGGATCCAGAATCAAACGTCAGTAATGTTGCCAGGCCACAGGTTTCTGCCATCAAACCTCAGTCACGTTCCCGGGCCACAGGGTTCCAGAATCAAGCCTCAGTCATTTTGCCAGGCCAGAGTGTTCCACCATCAAACCTCAGTCATGATCCCAGGCCACATGTTTCCACAATGAAACCTCAGTCATTTTCTCAGGCCAAAGGTTTCCAAAATCAAACCTCAGTCATGTTCCCAGGACACATGGTTCCAGAATCAAACCTGAGTCATGTTCGCGGGCCACAGGTTTCAACCATCAAACCTCAGTCATGTTCCCAGGACACAGGTGTCCAGAATCAAACCTCAGTCATGTTCCCAGGGCACAGGCTTCCAGAAACAAACCTCAGTCATGTTCCCAGGACACAAGTTTCCAGAATCAACCAAATATCATGCTTCCTGGCCACAGTCTTCCAGAATCAAACCTTAGTCATGTTGCCAAGCCACAGGTTTCCACCATCAAACCTCAGACATGTTCCCAGGCCACAGGGTTCTAGAATCCACCGATGTCATGTTCCCAGGACACAGGGTTCGAGAATCAATCCACAGTTATGTTTCCAGGCTACAGGGTTCTAGAATAAAACCTCAGTCATGTTACCAATCCACAGGGTTCCAGAACCAAGGCTCAGTCAGGTTCCCGGGGCACAGTATTCCACAATCTAAACAGATGTCACATGCACAGTCCCCAGGGTTCCAGAATCCACCGGTATCATGTTCCCAGGACACAGGGTTCCAGAATCAATCCTCAGTTATGTTCCCAGGCTACAGGGTTCCAGAATAAAACCTCAGTCATGTTCCCAGTCCACAGGGTTTCAGAACCAAGGCTCAGTCAGGTTCCCGGGGCACAGTATTCCACAATCTAAACAGATGTCATGTTCCCAGGCCACAGTTTTCCAGAATCACGCCTCAGTCATGTTCCCAGGCCACAGGGATCCAGAATCAAACGTCAGTCATGTTGCCAGGCCACAGGTTTCTGCCATCAAACCTCAGTCACGTTCCCGGGTCACAGGGTTCCTGAATCAAGCCTCAGTCATTTTGCCAGGCCAGAGTGTTCCACCATCAAACCTCAGTTATGATCCCAGGCCACATGTTTCCACAATGAAACCTCAGTCATTTTCTCAGGCCAAAGGTTTCCAGAATCAAACCTCAGTCATATTCCCAGGACACATGGTTCCAGAATCAAACCTGAGTCATGTTCGCAGGCCGCAGGTTTCAACAATCAAACATCACTCATGTTCCCAGGACACAGGTGTCCAGAATCAAACCTCAGTCATGTACCCAGGGAACAGGCTTCCAGCAACAAACCTTTGTCATATTCCCAGGACACAGGGTTCCAGAATCAAACCTCAGTCTTGTTCCCAGGACAGAAGTTTCCAGAATCAACACGATATCATGTTTCCTGGCCACAGTCTTCCAGTATCAAACCTCAGTCATGTTGCCAGGCCACAGGGTTCCACCATCAATCCTCACTCATGTTCCCAGGCCACAGGGTTCCAGAATCAAACCGTTCTCATGTTCCCAGGCCACAGGGTTCCAGAATCCACCGATGTCATGTTAAAGGCCACAGGGTTCCAGAATCAAACCGTTCTCATGTTCCCGGGCCACAGGGTTCCAGAATCAAGCCTCAGTCATTTTGCCAGGCCAGAGTGTTCCACCATCAAACCTCAGTCATGATCCCAGGCCACATGTTTCCACAATGAAACCTCAGTCATTTTCCCAGGCCAAAGGTTTCCAAAATCAAACCTCAGTCATGTTCCCAGGACACATGGTTCCAGAATCAAACCTGAGTCATGTTCGCGGGCCACAGGTTTCAACCATCAAACCTCAGTCATGTTCCCAGGACACAGGTGTCCAGAATCAAACCTCAGTCATGTTCCCAGGGCACAGGCTTCCAGAAACACACCTCAGTCATGTTCCCAGGACACAAGTTTCCAGAATCAACCAGATATCATGCTTCCTGGCCACAGTCTTCCAGAATCAAACCTTAGTCATGTTGCCAAGCCACAGGTTTCCACCATCAAACCTCAGACATGTTCCCAGGCCACAGGGTTCTAGAATCCACCGATGTCATGTTCCCAGGCCACAGGGTTCGAGAATCAATCCTCAGTTATGTTTCCAGGCTACAGGGTTCTAGAATAAAACCTCAGTCATGTTCCCAATCCACAGGGTTCCAGAACCAAGGCTCAGTCAGGTTCCCGGGGCACAGTATTCCACAATCTAAACAGATGTCACATGCCCAGTCCCCAGGGTTCCAGAATCCACCGGTATCATGTTTCCAGGCCACAGGGTTCCAGAATCAATCCTCAGTTATGTTCCCAGGCTACAGGGTTCCAGAATAAAACCTCAGTCATGTTCCCAGTCCACAGGGTTTCAGAACCAAGGCTCAGTCAGGTTCCCGGGGCACAGTATTCCACAATCTAAACAGATGTCATGTTCCCAGGCCACAGTTTTCCAGAATCACACCTCAGTCATGTTCCCAGGCCACAGGGATCCAGAATCAAACGTCAGTCATGTTGCCAGGCCACAGGTTTCTGCCATCAAACCTCAGTCACGTTCCCGGGCCACAGGGTTCCAGAATCAAGCCTCAGTCATTTTGCCAGGCCAGAGTGTTCCACCATCAAACCTCAGTCATGATCCCAGGCCACATGTTTCCACAATGAAACCTCAGTCATTTTCTCAGGCCAAAGGTTTCCAAAATCAAACCTCAGTCATGTTCCCAGGACACATGGTTCCAGAATCAAACCTGAGTCATGTTCGCGGGCCACAGGTTTCAACCATCAAACCTCAGTCATGTTCCCAGGACACAGGTGTCCAGAATCAAACCTCAGTCATGTTCCCAGGGCACAGGCTTCCAGAAACAAACCTCAGTCATGTTCCCAGGACACAAGTTTCCAGAATCAACCAGATATCATGCTTCCTGGCCACAGTCTTCCAGAATCAAACCTTAGTCATGTTGCCAAGCCACAGGTTTCCACCATCAAACCTCAGACATGTTCCCAGGCCACAGGGTTCTAGAATCCACCGATGTCATGTTCCCAGGACACAGGGTTCGAGAATCAATCCACAGTTATGTTTCCAGGCTACAGGGTTCTAGAATAAAACCTCAGTCATGTTCCCAATCCACAGGGTTCCAGAACCAAGGCTCAGTCAGGTTCCCGGGGCACAGTATTCCACAATCTAAACAGATGTCACATGCACAGTCCCCAGGGTTCCAGAATCCACCGGTATCATGTTCCCAGGACACAGGGTTCCAGAATCAATCCTCAGTTATGTTCCCAGGCTACAGGGTTCCAGAATAAAACCTCAGTCATGTTCCCAGTCCACAGGGTTTCAGAACCAAGGCTCAGTCAGGTTCCCGGGGCGCAGTATTCCACAATCTAAACAGATGTCATGTTCCCAGGCCACAGTTTTCCAGAATCACGCCTCAGTCATGTTCCCAGGCCACAGGGATCCAGAATCAAACGTCAGTCATGTTGCCAGGCCACAGGTTTCTGCCATCAAACCTCAGTCACGTTCCCGGGCCACAGGGTTCCAGCATCAAGCCTCAGTCATTTTGCCAGGCCAGAGTGTTCCACCATCAAACCTCAGTCATGATCCCAGGCCACATGTTTCCACAATGAAACCTCAGTCATTTTCCCAGGCCAAAGGTTTCCAAAATCAAACCTCAGTCATGTTCCCAGGACACATGGTTCCAGAATCAAACCTGAGTCATGTTCGCAGGCCACAGGTTTCAACAATCAAACATCACTCATGTTCCCAGGACACAGGTGTCCAGAATCAAACGTCAGTCATGTACCCAGGGAACAGGCTTCCAGCAACAAACCTTTGTCATATTCCCAGGACACAGGGTTCCAGAATCAAACCTCAGTCTTGTTCCCAGGACAGAAGTTTCCAGAATCAACCCGATATCATGTTTCCTGGCCACAGTCTTCCAGTATCAAACCTCAGTCATGTTGCCAGGCCACAGGGTTCCACCATCAATCCTCACTCATGTTCCCAGGCCACAGGGTTCCAGAATCAAACCGTTCTCATGTTCCCAGGCCACAGGGTTCCAGAATCCACCGATGTCATGTTAAAGGCCACAGGGTTCCAGAATCAAACCGTTCTCATGTTCCCGGGCCACAGGGTTCCAGAATCAAGGCTCAGTCATTTTGCCAGGCCAGAGTGTTCCACCATCAAACCTCAGTCATGATCCCAGGCCACATGTTTCCACAATGAAACCTCAGTCATTTTCTCAGGCCAAAGGTTTCCAAAATCAAACCTCAGTCATGTTCCCAGGACACATGGTTCCAGAATCAAACCTGAGTCATGTTCGCGGGCCACAGGTTTCAACCATCAAACCTCAGTCATGTTCCCAGGACACAGGTGTCCAGAATCAAACCTCAGTCATGTTCCCAGGGCACAGGCTTCCAGAAACACACCTCAGTCATGTTCCAAGGACACAAGTTTCCAGAATCAACCAGATATCATGCTTCCTGGCCACAGTCTTCCAGAATCAAACCTTAGTCATGTTGCCAAGCCACAGGTTTCCACCATCAAACCTCAGACATGTTCCCAGGCCACAGGGTTCTAGAATCCACCGATGTCATGTTCCCAGGCCACAGGGTTCGAGAATCAATCCTCAGTTATGTTTCCAGGCTACAGGGTTCTAGAATAAAACCTCAGTCATGTTCCCAATCCACAGGGTTCCAGAACCAAGGCTCAGTCAGGTTCCCGGGGCACAGTATTCCACAATCTAAACAGATGTCACATGCCCAGTCCCCAGGGTTCCAGAATCCACTGGTATCATGTTCCCAGGCCACAGGGTTCCAGAATCAATCCTCAGTTATGTTCCCAGGCTACAGGGTTCCAGAATAAAACCTCAGTCATGTTCCCAGTCCACAGGGTTTCAGAACCAAGGCTCAGTCAGGTTCCCGGGGCACAGTATTCCACAATCTAAACAGATGTCATGTTCCAAGGCCACAGTTTTCCAGAATCACGCCTCAGTCATGTTCCCAGGCCACAGGGATCCAGAATCAAACGTCAGTCATGTTGCCAGGCCACAGGTTTCTGCCATCAAACCTCAGTCACGTTCCCGGGCCACAGGGTTCCAGAATCAAGCCTCAGTCATTTTGCCAGGCCAGAGTGTTCCACCATCAAACCTCAGTCATGATCCCAGGCCACATGTTGCCACAATGAAACCTCAGTCATTTTCTCAGGCCAAAGGTTTCCAGAATCAAACCTCAGTCATATTCCCAGGACACATGGTTCCAGAATCAAACCTGAGTCATGTTCGCAGGCCACAGGTTTCAACAATCAAACATCACTCATGTTCCCAGGACACAGGTGTCCAGAATCAAACCTCAGTCATGTACCCAGGGAACAGGCTTCCAGCAACAAACCTTTGTCATATTCCCAGGACACAGGGTTCCAGAATCAAACCTCAGTCTTGTTCCCAGGACAGAAGTTTCCAGAATCAACCCGATATCATGTTTCCTGGCCACAGTCTTCCAGTATCAAACCTCAGTCATGTTGCCAGGCCACAGGGTTCCACCATCAATCCTCACTCATGTTCCCAGGCCACAGGGTTCCAGAATCAAACCGTTCTCATGTTCCCAGGCCACAGGGTTCCAGAATCCACCGATGTCATGTTAAAGGCCACAGGGTTCCAGAATCAAACCGTTCTCATGTTCCCGGGCCACAGGGTTCCAGAATCAAGCCTCAGTCATTTTGCCAGGCCAGAGTGTTCCACCATCAAACCTCAGTCATGATCCCAGGCCACATGTTTCCACAATGAAACCTCAGTCATTTTCCCAGGCCAAAGGTTTCCAAAATCAAACCTCAGTCATGTTCCCAGGACACATGGTTCCAGAATCAAACCTGAGTCATGTTCGCGGGCCACAGGTTTCAACCATCAAACCTCAGTCATGTTCCCAGGGCACAGGCTTCCAGAAACACACCTCAGTCATGTTCCCAGGACACAAGTTTCCAGAATCAACCAGATATCATGCTTGCTGGCCACAGTCTTCCAGAATCAAACCTTAGTCATGTTGCCAAGCCACAGGTTTCCACCATCAAACCTCAGACATGTTCCCAGGCCACAGGGTTCTAGAATCCACCGATGTCATGTTCCCAGGCCACAGGGTTCGAGAATCAATCCTCAGTTATGTTTCCAGGCTACAGGGTTCTAGAATAAAACCTCAGTCATGTTCCCAATCCACAGGGTTCCAGAACAAAGGCTCAGTCAGGTTCCCGGGGCACAGTATTCCACAATCTAAACAGATGTCACATGCCCAGTCCCCAGGGTTCCAGAATCCACCGGTATCATGTTCCCAGGCCACAGGGTTCCAGAATCAATCCTCAGTTATGTTCCCAGGCTACAGGGTTCCAGAATAAAACCTCAGTCATGTTCCCAGTCCACAGGGTTTCAGAACCAAGGCTCAGTCAGGTTCCCGGGGCACAGTATTCCACAATCTAAACAGATGTCATATGCCCAGTCCCCAGGGTTCCAGAATCCACCGGTATCATGTTCCCAGGCCACAGGGTTCCAGAATCAATCCTCAGTTATGTTCCCAGGCTACAGGGTTCCAGAATAAAACCTCAGTCATGTTCCCAGTCCACAGGGTTTCAGAACCAAGGCTCAGTCAGGTTCCCGGGGCACAGTATTCCACAATCTAAACAGATGTCATGTTCCCAGGCCACAGTTTTCCAGAATCACGCCTCAGTCATGTTCCCAGGCCACAGGGATCCAGAATCAAACGTCAGTCATGTTGCCAGGCCACAGGTTTCTGCCATCAAACCTCAGTCACGTTCCCGGGTCACAGGGTTCCTGAATCAAGCCTCAGTCATTTTGCCAGGCCAGAGTGTTCCACCATCAAACCTCAGTCATGATCCCAGGCCACATGTTTCCACAATGAAACCTCAGTCATTTTCTCAGGGCAAAGGTTTCCAGAATCAAACCTCAGTCATATTCCCAGGACACATGGTTCCAGAATCAAACCTGAGTCATGTTCGCAGGCCGCAGGTTTCAACAATCAAACATCACTCATGTTCCCAGGACACAGGTGTCCAGAATCAAACCTCAGTCATGTACCCAGGGAACAGGCTTCCAGCAACAAACCTTTGTCATATTCCCAGGACACAGGGTTCCAGAATCAAACCTCAGTCTTGTTCCCAGGACAGAAGTTTCCAGAATCAACACGATATCATGTTTCCTGGCCACAGTCTTCCAGTATCAAACCTCAGTCATGTTGCCAGGCCACAGGGTTCCACCATCAATCCTCACTCATGTTCCCAGGCCACAGGGTTCCAGAATCAAACCGTTCTCATGTTCCCAGGCCACAGGGTTCCAGAATCCACCGATGTCATGTTAAAGGCCACAGGGTTCCAGAATCAAACCGTTCTCATGTTCCCGGGCCACAGGGTTCCAGAATCAAGCCTCAGTCATTTTGCCAGGCCAGAGTGTTCCACCATCAAACCTCAGTCATGATCCCAGGCCACATGTTTCCACAATGAAACCTCAGTCATTTTCCCAGGCCAAAGGTTTCCAAAATCAAACCTCAGTCATGTTCCCAGGACACATGGTTCCAGAATCAAACCTGAGTCATGTTCGCGGGCCACAGGTTTCAACCATCAAACCTCAGTCATGTTCCCAGGACACAGGTGTCCAGAATCAAACCTCAGTCATGTTCCCAGGGCACAGGCTTCCAGAAACACACCTCAGTCATGTTCCCAGGACACAAGTTTCCAGAATCAACCAGATATCATGCTTCCTGGCCACAGTCTTCCAGAATCAAACCTTAGTCATGTTGCCAAGCCACAGGTTTCCACCATCAAACCTCAGACATGTTCCCAGGCCACAGGGTTCTAGAATCCACCGATGTCATGTTCCCAGGCCACAGGGTTCGAGAATCAATCCTCAGTTATGTTTCCAGGCTACAGGGTTCTAGAATAAAACCTCAGTCATGTTCCCAATCCACAGGGTTCCAGAACCAAGGCTCAGTCAGGTTCCCGGGGCACAGTATTCCACAATCTAAACAGATGTCACATGCCCAGTCCCCAGGGTTCCAGAATCCACCGGTATCATGTTTCCAGGCCACAGGGTTCCAGAATCAATCCTCAGTTATGTTCCCAGGCTACAGGGTTCCAGAATAAAACCTCAGTCATGTTCCCAGTCCACAGGGTTTCAGAACCAAGGCTCAGTCAGGTTCCCGGGGCACAGTATTCCACAATCTAAACAGATGTCATGTTCCCAGGCCACAGTTTTCCAGAATCACGCCTCAGTCATGTTCCCAGGCCACAGGGATCCAGAATCAAACGTCAGTCATGTTGCCAGGCCACAGGTTTCTGCCATCAAACCTCAGTCACGTTCCCGGGCCACAGGGTTCCAGAATCAAGCCTCAGTCATTTTGCCAGGCCAGAGTGTTCCACCATCAAACCTCAGTCATGATCCCAGGCCACATGTTTCCACAATGAAACCTCAGTCATTTTCTCAGGCCAAAGGTTTCCAAAATCAAACCTCAGTCATGTTCCCAGGACACATGGTTCCAGAATCAAACCTGAGTCATGTTCGCGGGCCACAGGTTTCAACCATCAAACCTCAGTCATGTTCCCAGGACACAGGTGTCCAGAATCAAACCTCAGTCATGTTCCCAGGGCACAGGCTTCCAGAAACAAACCTCAGTCATGTTCCCAGGACACAAGTTTCCAGAATCAACCAGATATCATGCTTCCTGGCCACAGTCTTCCAGAATCAAACCTTAGTCATGTTGCCAAGCCACAGGTTTCCACCATCAAACCTCAGACATGTTCCCAGGCCACAGGGTTCTAGAATCCACCGATGTCATGTTCCCAGGACACAGGGTTCGAGAATCAATCCACAGTTATGTTTCCAGGCTACAGGGTTCTAGAATAAAACCTCAGTCATGTTCCCAATCCACAGGGTTCCAGAACCAAGGCTCAGTCAGGTTCCCGGGGCACAGTATTCCACAATCTAAACAGATGTCACATGCACAGTCCCCAGGGTTCCAGAATCCACCGGTATCATGTTCCCAGGACACAGGGTTCCAGAATCAATCCTCAGTTATGTTCCCAGGCTACAGGGTTCCAGAATAAAACCTCAGTCATGTTCCCAGTCCACAGGGTTTCAGAACCAAGGCTCAGTCAGGTTCCCGGGGCGCAGTATTCCACAATCTAAACAGATGTCATGTTCCCAGGCCACAGTTTTCCAGAATCACGCCTCAGTCATGTTCCCAGGCCACAGGGATCCAGAATCAAACGTCAGTCATGTTGCCAGGCCACAGGTTTCTGCCATCAAACCTCAGTCACGTTCCCGGGCCACAGGGTTCCAGCATCAAGCCTCAGTCATTTTGCCAGGCCAGAGTGTTCCACCATCAAACCTCAGTCATGATCCCAGGCCACATGTTTCCACAATGAAACCTCAGTCATTTTCCCAGGCCAAAGGTTTCCAAAATCAAACCTCAGTCATGTTCCCAGGACACATGGTTCCAGAATCAAACCTGAGTCATGTTCGCAGGCCACAGGTTTCAACAATCAAACATCACTCATGTTCCCAGGACACAGGTGTCCAGAATCAAACGTCAGTCATGTACCCAGGGAACAGGCTTCCAGCAACAAACCTTTGTCATATTCCCAGGACACAGGGTTCCAGAATCAAACCTCAGTCTTGTTCCCAGGACAGAAGTTTCCAGAATCAACCCGATATCATGTTTCCTGGCCACAGTCTTCCAGTATCAAACCTCAGTCATGTTGCCAGGCCACAGGGTTCCACCATCAATCCTCACTCATGTTCCCAGGCCACAGGGTTCCAGAATCAAACCGTTCTCATGTTCCCAGGCCACAGGGTTCCAGAATCCACCGATGTCATGTTAAAGGCCACAGGGTTCCAGAATCAAACCGTTCTCATGTTCCCGGGCCACAGGGTTCCAGAATCAAGGCTCAGTCATTTTGCCAGGCCAGAGTGTTCCACCATCAAACCTCAGTCATGATCCCAGGCCACATGTTTCCACAATGAAACCTCAGTCATTTTCTCAGGCCAAAGGTTTCCAAAATCAAACCTCAGTCATGTTCCCAGGACACATGGTTCCAGAATCAAACCTGAGTCATGTTCGCGGGCCACAGGTTTCAACCATCAAACCTCAGTCATGTTCCCAGGACACAGGTGTCCAGAATCAAACCTCAGTCATGTTCCCAGGGCACAGGCTTCCAGAAACACACCTCAGTCATGTTCCCAGGACACAAGTTTCCAGAATCAACCAGATATCATGCTTCCTGGCCACAGTCTTCCAGAATCAAACCTTAGTCATGTTGCCAAGCCACAGGTTTCCACCATCAAACCTCAGACATGTTCCCAGGCCACAGGGTTCTAGAATCCACCGATGTCATGTTCCCAGGCCACAGGGTTCGAGAATCAATCCTCAGTTATGTTTCCAGGCTACAGGGTTCTAGAATAAAACCTCAGTCATGTTCCCAATCCACAGGGTTCCAGAACCAAGGCTCAGTCAGGTTCCCGGGGCACAGTATTCCACAATCTAAACAGATGTCACATGCCCAGTCCCCAGGGTTCCAGAATCCACTGGTATCATGTTCCCAGGCCACAGGGTTCCAGAATCAATCCTCAGTTATGTTCCCAGGCTACAGGGTTCCAGAATAAAACCTCAGTCATGTTCCCAGTCCACAGGGTTTCAGAACCAAGGCTCAGTCAGGTTCCCGGGGCACAGTATTCCACAATCTAAACAGATGTCATGTTCCAAGGCCACAGTTTTCCAGAATCACGCCTCAGTCATGTTCCCAGGCCACAGGGATCCAGAATCAAACGTCAGTCATGTTGCCAGGCCACAGGTTTCTGCCATCAAACCTCAGTCACGTTCCCGGGCCACAGGGTTCCAGAATCAAGCCTCAGTCATTTTGCCAGGCCAGAGTGTTCCACCATCAAACCTCAGTCATGATCCCAGGCCACATGTTGCCACAATGAAACCTCAGTCATTTTCTCAGGCCAAAGGTTTCCAGAATCAAACCTCAGTCATATTCCCAGGACACATGGTTCCAGAATCAAACCTGAGTCATGTTCGCAGGCCACAGGTTTCAACAATCAAACATCACTCATGTTCCCAGGACACAGGTGTCCAGAATCAAACCTCAGTCATGTACCCAGGGAACAGGCTTCCAGCAACAAACCTTTGTCATATTCCCAGGACACAGGGTTCCAGAATCAAACCTCAGTCTTGTTCCCAGGACAGAAGTTTCCAGAATCAACCCGATATCATGTTTCCTGGCCACAGTCTTCCAGTATCAAACCTCAGTCATGTTGCCAGGCCACAGGGTTCCACCATCAATCCTCACTCATGTTCCCAGGCCACAGGGTTCCAGAATCAAACCGTTCTCATGTTCCCAGGCCACAGGGTTCCAGAATCCACCGATGTCATGTTAAAGGCCACAGGGTTCCAGAATCAAACCGTTCTCATGTTCCCGGGCCACAGGGTTCCAGAATCAAGCCTCAGTCATTTTGCCAGGCCAGAGTGTTCCACCATCAAACCTCAGTCATGATCCCAGGCCACATGTTTCCACAATGAAACCTCAGTCATTTTCCCAGGCCAAAGGTTTCCAAAATCAAACCTCAGTCATGTTCCCAGGACACATGGTTCCAGAATCAAACCTGAGTCATGTTCGCGGGCCACAGGTTTCAACCATCAAACCTCAGTCATGTTCCCAGGGCACAGGCTTCCAGAAACACACCTCAGTCATGTTCCCAGGACACAAGTTTCCAGAATCAACCAGATATCATGCTTGCTGGCCACAGTCTTCCAGAATCAAACCTTAGTCATGTTGCCAAGCCACAGGTTTCCACCATCAAACCTCAGACATGTTCCCAGGCCACAGGGTTCTAGAATCCACCGATGTCATGTTCCCAGGCCACAGGGTTCGAGAATCAATCCTCAGTTATGTTTCCAGGCTACAGGGTTCTAGAATAAAACCTCAGTCATGTTCCCAATCCACAGGGTTCCAGAACAAAGGCTCAGTCAGGTTCCCGGGGCACAGTATTCCACAATCTAAACAGATGTCACATGCCCAGTCCCCAGGGTTCCAGAATCCACCGGTATCATGTTCCCAGGCCACAGGGTTCCAGAATCAATCCTCAGTTATGTTCCCAGGCTACAGGGTTCCAGAATAAAACCTCAGTCATGTTCCCAGTCCACAGGGTTTCAGAACCAAGGCTCAGTCAGGTTCCCGGGGCACAGTATTCCACAATCTAAACAGATGTCATATGCCCAGTCCCCAGGGTTCCAGAATCCACCGGTATCATGTTCCCAGGCCACAGGGTTCCAGAATCAATCCTCAGTTATGTTCCCAGGCTACAGGGTTCCAGAATAAAACCTCAGTCATGTTCCCAGTCCACAGGGTTTCAGAACCAAGGCTCAGTCAGGTTCCCGGGGCACAGTATTCCACAATCTAAACAGATGTCATGTTCCCAGGCCACAGTTTTCCAGAATCACGCCTCAGTCATGTTCCCAGGCCACAGGGATCCAGAATCAAACGTCAGTCATGTTGCCAGGCCACAGGTTTCTGCCATCAAACCTCAGTCACGTTCCCGGGTCACAGGGTTCCTGAATCAAGCCTCAGTCATTTTGCCAGGCCAGAGTGTTCCACCATCAAACCTCAGTCATGATCCCAGGCCACATGTTTCCACAATGAAACCTCAGTCATTTTCTCAGGGCAAAGGTTTCCAGAATCAAACCTCAGTCATATTCCCAGGACACATGGTTCCAGAATCAAACCTGAGTCATGTTCGCAGGCCGCAGGTTTCAACAATCAAACATCACTCATGTTCCCAGGACACAGGTGTCCAGAATCAAACCTCAGTCATGTACCCAGGGAACAGGCTTCCAGCAACAAACCTTTGTCATATTCCCAGGACACAGGGTTCCAGAATCAAACCTCAGTCTTGTTCCCAGGACAGAAGTTTCCAGAATCAACACGATATCATGTTTCCTGGCCACAGTCTTCCAGTATCAAACCTCAGTCATGTTGCCAGGCCACAGGGTTCCACCATCAATCCTCACTCATGTTCCCAGGCCACAGGGTTCCAGAATCAAACCGTTCTCATGTTCCCAGGCCACAGGGTTCCAGAATCCACCGATGTCATGTTAAAGGCCACAGGGTTCCAGAATCAAACCGTTCTCATGTTCCCGGGCCACAGGGTTCCAGAATCAAGCCTCAGTCATTTTGCCAGGCCAGAGTGTTCCACCATCAAACCTCAGTCATGATCCCAGGCCACATGTTTCCACAATGAAACCTCAGTCATTTTCCCAGGCCAAAGGTTTCCAAAATCAAACCTCAGTCATGTTCCCAGGACACATGGTTCCAGAATCAAACCTGAGTCATGTTCGCGGGCCACAGGTTTCAACCATCAAACCTCAGTCATGTTCCCAGGACACAGGTGTCCAGAATCAAACCTCAGTCATGTTCCCAGGGCACAGGCTTCCAGAAACACACCTCAGTCATGTTCCCAGGACACAAGTTTCCAGAATCAACCAGATATCATGCTTCCTGGCCACAGTCTTCCAGAATCAAACCTTAGTCATGTTGCCAAGCCACAGGTTTCCACCATCAAACCTCAGACATGTTCCCAGGCCACAGGGTTCTAGAATCCACCGATGTCATGTTCCCAGGCCACAGGGTTCGAGAATCAATCCTCAGTTATGTTTCCAGGCTACAGGGTTCTAGAATAAAACCTCAGTCATGTTCCCAATCCACAGGGTTCCAGAACCAAGGCTCAGTCAGGTTCCCGGGGCACAGTATTCCACAATCTAAACAGATGTCACATGCCCAGTCCCCAGGGTTCCAGAATCCACCGCTATCATGTTTCCAGGCCACAGGGTTCCAGAATCAATCCTCAGTTATGTTCCCAGGCTACAGGGTTCCAGAATAAAACCTCAGTCATGTTCCCAGTCCACAGGGTTTCAGAACCAAGGCTCAGTCAGGTTCCCGGGGCACAGTATTCCAAAATCTAAACAGATGTCATGTTCCCAGGCCACAGTTTTCCAGAATCACGCCTCAGTCATGTTCCCAGGCCACAGGGATCCAGAATCAAACGTCAGTCATGTTGCCAGGCCACAGGTTTCTGCCATCAAACCTCAGTCATGTTCCCGGGCCACAGGGTTCCAGAATCAAGCCTCAGTCATTTTGCCAGGCCAGAGTGTTCCACCATCAAACCTCAGTCATGATCCCAGGCCACATGTTTCCACAATGAAACCTCAGTCATTTTCCCAGGCCAAAGGTTTCCAAAATCAATCCTCAGTCATGTTCCCAGGACACATGGTTCCAGAATCAAACCTGAGTCATGTTCGCGGGCCACAGGTTTCAACCATCAAACCTCAGTCATGTTCCCAGGACACAGGTGTCCAGAATAAAACCTCAGTCATGTTCCCAGTCCACAGGGTTTCAGAACCAAGGCTCAGTCAGGTTCCCGGGGCACAGTATTCCACAATCTAAACAGATGTCATGTTCCCAGGCCACAGTTTTCCAGAATCACGCCTCAGTCATGTTCCCAGGCCACAAGGATCCAGAATCAAACGTCAGTAATGTTGCCAGGCCACAGGTTTCTGCCATCAAACCTCAGTCACGTTCCCGGGCCACAGGGTTCCAGAATCAAGCCTCAGTCATTTTGCCAGGCCAGAGTGTTCCACCATCAAACCTCAGTCATGATCCCAGGCCACATGTTTCCACAATGAAACCTCAGTCATTTTCTCAGGCCAAAGGTTTCCAAAATCAAACCTCAGTCATGTTCCCAGGACACATGGTTCCAGAATCAAACCTGAGTCATGTTCGCGGGCCACAGGTTTCAACCATCAAACCTCAGTCATGTTCCCAGGACACAGGTGTCCAGAATCAAACCTCAGTCATGTTCCCAGGGCACAGGCTTCCAGAAACAAACCTCAGTCATGTTCCCAGGACACAAGTTTCCAGAATCAACCAGATATCATGCTTCCTGGCCACAGTCTTCCAGAATCAAACCTTAGTCATGTTGCCAAGCCACAGGTTTCCACCATCAAACCTCAGACATGTTCCCAGGCCACAGGGTTCTAGAATCCACCGATGTCATGTTCCCAGGACACAGGGTTCGAGAATCAATCCACAGTTATGTTTCCAGGCTACAGGGTTCTAGAATAAAACCTCAGTCATGTTCCCAATCCACAGGGTTCCAGAACCAAGGCTCAGTCAGGTTCCCGGGGCACAGTATTCCACAATCTAAACAGATGTCACATGCACAGTCCCCAGGGTTCCAGAATCCACCGGTATCATGTTCCCAGGACACAGGGTTCCAGAATCAATCCTCAGTTATGTTCCCAGGCTACAGGGTTCCAGAATAAAACCTCAGTCATGTTCCCAGTCCACAGGGTTTCAGAACCAAGGCTCAGTCAGGTTCCCGGGGCACAGTATTCCACAATCTAAACAGATGTCATGTTCCCAGGCCACAGTTTTCCAGAATCACGCCTCAGTCATGTTCCCAGGCCACAGGGATCCAGAATCAAACGTCAGTCATGTTGCCAGGCCACAGGTTTCTGCCATCAAACCTCAGTCACGTTCCCGGGTCACAGGGTTCCTGAATCAAGCCTCAGTCATTTTGCCAGGCCAGAGTGTTCCACCATCAAACCTCAGTTATGATCCCAGGCCACATGTTTCCACAATGAAACCTCAGTCATTTTCTCAGGGCAAAGGTTTCCAGAATCAAACCTCAGTCATATTCCCAGGACACATGGTTCCAGAATCAAACCTGAGTCATGTTCGCAGGCCGCAGGTTTCAACAATCAAACATCACTCATGTTCCCAGGACACAGGTGTCCAGAATCAAACCTCAGTCATGTACCCAGGGAACAGGCTTCCAGCAACAAACCTTTGTCATATTCCCAGGACACAGGGTTCCAGAATCAAACCTCAGTCTTGTTCCCAGGACAGAAGTTTCCAGAATCAACACGATATCATGTTTCCTGGCCACAGTCTTCCAGTATCAAACCTCAGTCATGTTGCCAGGCCACAGGGTTCCACCATCAATCCTCACTCATGTTCCCAGGCCACAGGGTTCCAGAATCAAACCGTTCTCATGTTCCCAGGCCACAGGGTTCCAGAATCCACCGATGTCATGTTAAAGGCCACAGGGTTCCAGAATCAAACCGTTCTCATGTTCCCGGGCCACAGGGTTCCAGAATCAAGCCTCAGTCATTTTGCCAGGCCAGAGTGTTCCACCATCAAACCTCAGTCATGATCCCAGGCCACATGTTTCCACAATGAAACCTCAGTCATTTTCCCAGGCCAAAGGTTTCCAAAATCAAACCTCAGTCATGTTCCCAGGACACATGGTTCCAGAATCAAACCTGAGTCATGTTCGCGGGCCACAGGTTTCAACCATCAAACCTCAGTCATGTTCCCAGGACACAGGTGTCCAGAATCAAACCTCAGTCATGTTCCCAGGGCACAGGCTTCCAGAAACACACCTCAGTCATGTTCCCAGGACACAAGTTTCCAGAATCAACCAGATATCATGCTTCCTGGCCACAGTCTTCCAGAATCAAACCTTAGTCATGTTGCCAAGCCACAGGTTTCCACCATCAAACCTCAGACATGTTCCCAGGCCACAGGGTTCTAGAATCCACCGATGTCATGTTCCCAGGCCACAGGGTTCGAGAATCAATCCTCAGTTATGTTTCCAGGCTACAGGGTTCTAGAATAAAACCTCAGTCATGTTCCCAATCCACAGGGTTCCAGAACCAAGGCTCAGTCAGGTTCCCGGGGCACAGTATTCCACAATCTAAACAGATGTCACATGCCCAGTCCCCAGGGTTCCAGAATCCACCGGTATCATGTTTCCAGGCCACAGGGTTCCAGAATCAATCCTCAGTTATGTTCCCAGGCTACAGGGTTCCAGAATAAAACCTCAGTCATGTTCCCAGTCCACAGGGTTTCAGAACCAAGGCTCAGTCAGGTTCCCGGGGCACAGTATTCCAAAATCTAAACAGATGTCATGTTCCCAGGCCACAGTTTTCCAGAATCACGCCTCAGTCATGTTCCCAGGCCACAGGGATCCAGAATCAAACGTCAGTCATGTTGCCAGGCCACAGGTTTCTGCCATCAAACCTCAGTCATGTTCCCGGGCCACAGGGTTCCAGAATCAAGCCTCAGTCATTTTGCCAGGCCAGAGTGTTCCACCATCAAACCTCAGTCATGATCCCAGGCCACATGTTTCCACAATGAAACCTCTGTCATTTTCCCAGGCCAAAGGTTTCCAAAATCAATCCTCAGTCATGTTCCCAGGACACATGGTTCCAGAATCAAACCTGAGTCATGTTCGCGGGCCACAGGTTTCAACCATCAAACCTCAGTCATGTTCCCAGGACACAGGTGTCCAGAATAAAACCTCAGTCATGTTCCCAGTCCACAGGGTTTCAGAACCAAGGCTCAGTCAGGTTCCCGGGGCACAGTATTCCACAATCTAAACAGATGTCATGTTCCCAGGCCACAGTTTTCCAGAATCACGCCTCAGTCATGTTCCCAGGCCACAAGGATCCAGAATCAAACGTCAGTAATGTTGCCAGGCCACAGGTTTCTGCCATCAAACCTCAGTCACGTTCCCGGGCCACAGGGTTCCAGAATCAAGCCTCAGTCATTTTGCCAGGCCAGAGTGTTCCACCATCAAACCTCAGTCATGATCCCAGGCCACATGTTTCCACAATGAAACCTCAGTCATTTTCTCAGGCCAAAGGTTTCCAAAATCAAACCTCAGTCATGTTCCCAGGACACATGGTTCCAGAATCAAACCTGAGTCATGTTCGCGGGCCACAGGTTTCAACCATCAAACCTCAGTCATGTTCCCAGGACACAGGTGTCCAGAATCAAACCTCAGTCATGTTCCCAGGGCACAGGCTTCCAGAAACAAACCTCAGTCATGTTCCCAGGACACAAGTTTCCAGAATCAACCAGATATCATGCTTCCTGGCCACAGTCTTCCAGAATCAAACCTTAGTCATGTTGCCAAGCCACAGGTTTCCACCATCAAACCTCAGACATGTTCCCAGGCCACAGGGTTCTAGAATCCACCGATGTCATGTTCCCAGGACACAGGGTTCGAGAATCAATCCACAGTTATGTTTCCAGGCTACAGGGTTCTAGAATAAAACCTCAGTCATGTTACCAATCCACAGGGTTCCAGAACCAAGGCTCAGTCAGGTTCCCGGGGCACAGTATTCCACAATCTAAACAGATGTCACATGCACAGTCCCCAGGGTTCCAGAATCCACCGGTATCATGTTCCCAGGACACAGGGTTCCAGAATCAATCCTCAGTTATGTTCCCAGGCTACAGGGTTCCAGAATAAAACCTCAGTCATGTTCCCAGTCCACAGGGTTTCAGAACCAAGGCTCAGTCAGGTTCCCGGGGCACAGTATTCCACAATCTAAACAGATGTCATGTTCCCAGGCCACAGTTTTCCAGAATCACGCCTCAGTCATGTTCCCAGGCCACAGGGATCCAGAATCAAACGTCAGTCATGTTGCCAGGCCACAGGTTTCTGCCATCAAACCTCAGTCACGTTCCCGGGTCACAGGGTTCCTGAATCAAGCCTCAGTCATTTTGCCAGGCCAGAGTGTTCCACCATCAAACCTCAGTTATGATCCCAGGCCACATGTTTCCACAATGAAACCTCAGTCATTTTCTCAGGCCAAAGGTTTCCAGAATCAAACCTCAGTCATATTCCCAGGACACATGGTTCCAGAATCAAACCTGAGTCATGTTCGCAGGCCGCAGGTTTCAACAATCAAACATCACTCATGTTCCCAGGACACAGGTGTCCAGAATCAAACCTCAGTCATGTACCCAGGGAACAGGCTTCCAGCAACAAACCTTTGTCATATTCCCAGGACACAGGGTTCCAGAATCAAACCTCAGTCTTGTTCCCAGGACAGAAGTTTCCAGAATCAACACGATATCATGTTTCCTGGCCACAGTCTTCCAGTATCAAACCTCAGTCATGTTGCCAGGCCACAGGGTTCCACCATCAATCCTCACTCATGTTCCCAGGCCACAGGGTTCCAGAATCAAACCGTTCTCATGTTCCCAGGCCACAGGGTTCCAGAATCCACCGATGTCATGTTAAAGGCCACAGGGTTCCAGAATCAAACCGTTCTCATGTTCCCGGGCCACAGGGTTCCAGAATCAAGCCTCAGTCATTTTGCCAGGCCAGAGTGTTCCACCATCAAACCTCAGTCATGATCCCAGGCCACATGTTTCCACAATGAAACCTCAGTCATTTTCCCAGGCCAAAGGTTTCCAAAATCAAACCTCAGTCATGTTCCCAGGACACATGGTTCCAGAATCAAACCTGAGTCATGTTCGCGGGCCACAGGTTTCAACCATCAAACCTCAGTCATGTTCCCAGGACACAGGTGTCCAGAATCAAACCTCAGTCATGTTCCCAGGGCACAGGCTTCCAGAAACACACCTCAGTCATGTTCCCAGGACACAAGTTTCCAGAATCAACCAGATATCATGCTTCCTGGCCACAGTCTTCCAGAATCAAACCTTAGTCATGTTGCCAAGCCACAGGTTTCCACCATCAAACCTCAGACATGTTCCCAGGCCACAGGGTTCTAGAATCCACCGATGTCATGTTCCCAGGCCACAGGGTTCGAGAATCAATCCTCAGTTATGTTTCCAGGCTACAGGGTTCTAGAATAAAACCTCAGTCATGTTCCCAATCCACAGGGTTCCAGAACCAAGGCTCAGTCAGGTTCCCGGGGAACAGTATTCCACAATCTAAACAGATGTCACATGCCCAGTCCCCAGGGTTCCAGAATCCACCGGTATCATGTTTCCAGGCCACAGGGTTCCAGAATCAATCCTCAGTTATGTTCCCAGGCTACAGGGTTCCAGAATAAAACCTCAGTCATGTTCCCAGTCCACAGGGTTTCAGAACCAAGGCTCAGTCAGGTTCCCGGGGCACAGTATTCCACAATCTAAACAGATGTCATGTTCCCAGGCCACAGTTTTCCAGAATCACGCCTCAGTCATGTTCCCAGGCCACAGGGATCCAGAATCAAACGTCAGTCATGTTGCCAGGCCACAGGTTTCTGCCATCAAACCTCAGTCACGTTCCCGGGCCACAGGGTTCCAGAATCAAGCCTCAGTCATTTTGCCAGGCCAGAGTGTTCCACCATCAAACCTCAGTCATGATCCCAGGCCACATGTTTCCACAATGAAACCTCAGTCATTTTCTCAGGCCAAAGGTTTCCAAAATCAAACCTCAGTCATGTTCCCAGGACACATGGTTCCAGAATCAAACCTGAGTCATGTTCGCGGGCCACAGGTTTCAACCATCAAACCTCAGTCATGTTCCCAGGACACAGGTGTCCAGAATCAAACCTCAGTCATGTTCCCAGGGCACAGGCTTCCAGAAACAAACCTCAGTCATGTTCCCAGGACACAAGTTTCCAGAATCAACCAGATATCATGCTTCCTGGCCACAGTCTTCCAGAATCAAACCTTAGTCATGTTGCCAAGCCACAGGTTTCCACCATCAAACCTCAGACATGTTCCCAGGCCACAGGGTTCTAGAATCCACCGATGTCATGTTCCCAGGACACAGGGTTCGAGAATCAATCCACAGTTATGTTTCCAGGCTACAGGGTTCTAGAATAAAACCTCAGTCATGTTCCCAATCCACAGGGTTCCAGAACCAAGGCTCAGTCAGGTTCCCGGGGCACAGTATTCCACAATCTAAACAGATGTCACATGCACAGTCCCCAGGGTTCCAGAATCCACCGGTATCATGTTCCCAGGACACAGGGTTCCAGAATCAATCCTCAGTTATGTTCCCAGGCTACAGGGTTCCAGAATAAAACCTCAGTCATGTTCCCAGTCCACAGGGTTTCAGAACCAAGGCTCAGTCAGGTTCCCGGGGCGCAGTATTCCACAATCTAAACAGATGTCATGTTCCCAGGCCACAGTTTTCCAGAATCACGCCTCAGTCATGTTCCCAGGCCACAGGGATCCAGAATCAAACGTCAGTCATGTTGCCAGGCCACAGGTTTCTGCCATCAAACCTCAGTCACGTTCCCGGGCCACAGGGTTCCAGCATCAAGCCTCAGTCATTTTGCCAGGCCAGAGTGTTCCACCATCAAACCTCAGTCATGATCCCAGGCCACATGTTTCCACAATGAAACCTCAGTCATTTTCCCAGGCCAAAGGTTTCCAAAATCAAACCTCAGTCATGTTCCCAGGACACATGGTTCCAGAATCAAACCTGAGTCATGTTCGCAGGCCACAGGTTTCAACAATCAAACATCACTCATGTTCCCAGGACACAGGTGTCCAGAATCAAACGTCAGTCATGTACCCAGGGAACAGGCTTCCAGCAACAAACCTTTGTCATATTCCCAGGACACAGGGTTCCAGAATCAAACCTCAGTCTTGTTCCCAGGACAGAAGTTTCCAGAATCAACCCGATATCATGTTTCCTGGCCACAGTCTTCCAGTATCAAACCTCAGTCATGTTGCCAGGCCACAGGGTTCCACCATCAATCCTCACTCATGTTCCCAGGCCACAGGGTTCCAGAATCAAACCGTTCTCATGTTCCCAGGCCACAGGGTTCCAGAATCCACCGATGTCATGTTAAAGGCCACAGGGTTCCAGAATCAAACCGTTCTCATGTTCCCGGGCCACAGGGTTCCAGAATCAAGGCTCAGTCATTTTGCCAGGCCAGAGTGTTCCACCATCAAACCTCAGTCATGATCCCAGGCCACATGTTTCCACAATGAAACCTCAGTCATTTTCCCAGGCCAAAGGTTTCCAAAATCAAACCTCAGTCATGTTCCCAGGACACATGGTTCCAGAATCAAACCTGAGTCATGTGCGCGGGCCACAGGTTTCAACCATCAAACCTCAGTCATGTTCCCAGGACACAGGTGTCCAGAATCAAACCTCAGTCATGTTCCCAGGGCACAGGCTTCCAGAAACACACCTCAGTCATGTTCCCAGGACACAAGTTTCCAGAATCAACCAGATATCATGCTTCCTGGCCACAGTCTTCCAGAATCAAACCTTAGTCATGTTGCCAAGCCACAGGTTTCCACCATCAAACCTCAGACATGTTCCCAGGCCACAGGGTTCTAGAATCCACCGATGTCATGTTCCCAGGCCACAGGGTTCGAGAATCAATCCTCAGTTATGTTTCCAGGCTACAGGGTTCTAGAATAAAACCTCAGTCATGTTCCCAATCCACAGGGTTCCAGAACCAAGGCTCAGTCAGGTTCCCGGGGCACAGTATTCCACAATCTAAACAGATGTCACATGCCCAGTCCCCAGGGTTCCAGAATCCACTGGTATCATGTTCCCAGGCCACAGGGTTCCAGAATCAATCCTCAGTTATGTTCCCAGGCTACAGGGTTCCAGAATAAAACCTCAGTCATGTTCCCAGTCCACAGGGTTTCAGAACCAAGGCTCAGTCAGGTTCCCGGGGCACAGTATTCCACAATCTAAACAGATGTCATGTTCCAAGGCCACAGTTTTCCAGAATCACGCCTCAGTCATGTTCCCAGGCCACAGGGATCCAGAATCAAACGTCAGTCATGTTGCCAGGCCACAGGTTTCTGCCATCAAACCTCAGTCACGTTCCCGGGCCACAGGGTTCCAGAATCAAGCCTCAGTCATTTTGCCAGGCCAGAGTGTTCCACCATCAAACCTCAGTCATGATCCCAGGCCACATGTTTCCACAATGAAACCTCAGTCATTTTCTCAGGCCAAAGGTTTCCAGAATCAAACCTCAGTCATATTCCCAGGACACATGGTTCCAGAATCAAACCTGAGTCATGTTCGCAGGCCACAGGTTTCAACAATCAAACATCACTCATGTTCCCAGGACACAGGTGTCCAGAATCAAACCTCAGTCATGTACCCAGGGAACAGGCTTCCAGCAACAAACCTTTGTCATATTCCCAGGACACAGGGTTCCAGAATCAAACCTCAGTCTTGTTCCCAGGACAGAAGTTTCCAGAATCAACCCGATATCATGTTTCCTGGCCACAGTCTTCCAGTATCAAACCTCAGTCATGTTGCCAGGCCACAGGGTTCCACCATCAATCCTCACTCATGTTCCCAGGCCACAGGGTTCCAGAATCAAACCGTTCTCATGTTCCCAGGCCACAGGGTTCCAGAATCCACCGATGTCATGTTAAAGGCCACAGGGTTCCAGAATCAAACCGTTCTCATGTTCCCGGGCCACAGGGTTCCAGAATCAAGCCTCAGTCATTTTGCCAGGCCAGAGTGTTCCACCATCAAACCTCAGTCATGATCCCAGGCCACATGTTTCCACAATGAAACCTCAGTCATTTTCTCAGGCCAAAGGTTTCCAAAATCAAACCTCAGTCATGTTCCCAGGACACATGGTTCCAGAATCAAACCTGAGTCATGTTCGCGGGCCACAGGTTTCAACCATCAAACCTCAGTCATGTTCCCAGGACACAGGTGTCCAGAATCAAACCTCAGTCATGTTCCCAGGGCACAGGCTTCCAGAAACACACCTCAGTCATGTTCCCAGGACACAAGTTTCCAGAATCAACCAGATATCATGCTTCCTGGCCACAGTCTTCCAGAATCAAACCTTAGTCATGTTGCCAAGCCACAGGTTTCCACCATCAAACCTCAGACATGTTCCCAGGCCACAGGGTTCTAGAATCCACCGATGTCATGTTCCCAGGCCACAGGGTTCGAGAATCAATCCTCAGTTATGTTTCCAGGCTACAGGGTTCTAGAATAAAACCTCAGTCATGTTCCCAATCCACAGGGTTCCACAACCAAGGCTCAGTCAGGTTCCCGGGGCACAGTATTCCACAATCTAAACAGATGTCACATGCCCAGTCCCCAGGGTTCCAGAATCCACCGGTATCATGTTCCCAGGCCACAGGGTTCCAGAATCAATCCTCAGTTATGTTCCCAGGCTACAGTGTTCCAGAATAAAACCTCAGTCATGTTCCCAGTCCACAGGGTTTCAGAACCAAGGCTCAGTCAGGTTCCCGGGGCACAGTATTCCACAATCTAAACAGATGTCATGTTCCCAGGCCACAGTTTTCCAGAATCACGCCTCAGTCATGTACCCAGGCCACAGGGATCCAGAATCAAACGTCAGTCATGTTGCCAGGCCACAGGTTTCTGCCATCAAACCTCAGTCACGTTCCCGGGCCACAGGGTTCCAGAATCAAGCCTCAGTCATTTTGCCAGGCCAGAGTGTTCCACCATCAAACCTCAGTCATGATCCCAGGCCACATGTTTCCACAATGAAACCTCAGTCATTTTCTCAGGCCAAAGGTTTCCAGAATCAAACCTCAGTCATATTCCCAGGACACATGGTTCCAGAATCAAACCTCAGTCATATTCCCAGGACACAGGGTTCCAGAAACAAACCTCAGTCATGTTCCCAGGACACAAGTTTCCAGAATCAACCAGATATCATGCTTCCTGGCCACAGTCTTCCAGAATCAAACCTTAGTCATGTTGCCAAGCCACAGGTTTCCACCATCAAACCTCAGACATGTTCCCAGGCCACAGGGTTCTAGAATCCACCGATGTCATGTTCCCAGGCCACAGGGTTCGAGAATCAATCCTCAGTTATGTTTCCCGGCTACAGGGTTCTAGAATAAAACCTCAGTCATGTTCCCAATCCACAGGGTTCCAGAACCAAGGCTCAGTCAGGTTCCCGGGGCACAGTATTCCACAATCTAAACAGATGTCACATGCCCAGTCCCCAGGGTTCCAGAATCCACCGGTATCATGTTCCCAGGCCACAGGGTTCCAGAATCAATCCTCAGTTATGTTCCCAGGACACATGGTTCCAGAATCAAACCTGAGTCATGTTCGCAGGCCACAGGTTTCAACAATCAAACATCACTCATGTTCCCAGGACACAGGTGTCCAGAATCAAACCTCAGTCATGTACCCAGGGAACAGGCTTCCAGCAACAAACCTTTGCCATATTCCCAGGACACAGGGTTCCAGAATCAAACCTCAGTCTTGTTCCCAGGACAGAAGTTTCCAGAATCAACCCGATATCATGTTTCCTGGCCACAGTCTTCCAGTATCAAACCTCAGTCATGTTGCCAGGCCACAGGGTTCCACCATCAATCCTCACTCATGTTCCCAGGCCACAGGGTTCCAGAATCAAACCGTTCTCATGTTCCCAGACCACAGGGTTCCAGAATCCACCGATGTCATGTTAAAGGCCACAGGGTTCCAGAATCAAACCGTTCTCATGTTCCCGGGCCACAGGGTTCCAGAATCAAGCCTCAGTCATTTTGCCAGGCCAGAGTGTTCCACCATCAAACCTCAGTCATGATCCCAGGCCACATGTTTCCACAATGAAACCTCAGTCATTTTCCCAGGCCAAAGGTTTCCAAAATCAAACCTCAGTCATGTTCCCAGGACACAGGTGTCCAGAATCAAACCTCAGTCATGTTCCCAGGGCACAGGCTTCCAGAAACACACCTCAGTCATGTTCCCAGGACACAAGTTTCCAGAATCAACCAGATATCATGTTTCCTGGCCACAGTCTTCCAGAATCAAACCTTAGTCATGTTGCCAAGCCACAGGTTTCCACCATCAAACCTCAGACATGTTCCCAGGCCACAGGGTTCGAGAATCAATCCTCAGTTATGTTTCCCGGCTACAGGGTTCTAGAATAAAACCTCAGTCATGTTCCCAATCCACAGGGTTCCAGAACCAAGGCTCAGTCAGGTTCCCGGGGCACAGTATTCCACAATCTAAACAGATGTCATGTTCCAAGGCCACAGTTTTCCAGAATCACGCCTCAGTCATGTTCCCAGGCCACAGGGATCCAGAATCAAACGTCAGTCATGTTGCCAGGGCACAGGTTTCTGCCATCAAACCTCAGTCACGTTCCCGGGCCACAGGGTTCCAGAATCAAGCTTCAGTCATTTTGCCAGGCCAGAGTGTTCCACCATCAAACCTCAGTCATGATCCCAGGCCACATGTTTCCACAATGAAACCTCAGTCATTTTCTCAGGCCAAAGGTTTCCAGAATCAAACCTCAGTCATATTCCCAGGACACATGGTTCCAGAATCAAACCTGAGTCATGTTCGCAGGCCACAGGTTTCAACCATCAAACCTCAGTCATGTTCCCAGGACACAGGTGTCCAGAATCAAACCTCAGTCATGTACCCAGGGAACAGGCTTCCAGCAACAAACCTTTGTCATATTCCCAGGACACAGGGTTCCAGAATCAAACCTCAGTCTTGTTCCCAGGACAGAAGTTTCCAGAATCAACCCGATATCATGTTTCCTGGCCACAGTCTTCCAGTATCAAACCTCAGTCATGTTGCCAGGCCACAGGGTTCCACCATCAATCCTCACTCATGTTCCCAGGCCACAGGGTTCCAGAATCAAACCGTTCTCATGTTCCCAGGCCACAGGGTTCCAGAATCCACCGATGTCATGTTAAAGGCCACAGGGTTCCAGAATCAAACCGTTCTCATGTTCCCGGGCCACAGGGTTCCAGAATCAAGCCTCAGTCATTTTGCCAGGCCAGAGTGTTCCACCATCAAACCTCAGTCATGATCCCAGGCCACATGTTTCCACAATGAAACCTCAGTCATTTTCTCAGGCCAAAGGTTTCCAGAATCAAACCTCAGTCATATTCCCAGGACACATGGTTCCAGAATCAAACCTGAGTCATGTTCGCAGGCCACAGGTTTCAACAATCAAACATCACTCATGTTCCCAGGACACAGGTGTCCAGAATCAAACCTCAGTCATGTACCCAGGGAACAGGCTTCCAGCAACAAACCTTTGTCATATTCCCAGGACACAGGGTTCCAGAATCAAACCTCAGTCTTGTTCCCAGGACAGAAGTTTCCAGAATCAACCCGATATCATGTTTCCTGGCCACAGTCTTCCAGTATCAAACCTCAGTCATGTTGCCAGGCCACAGGGTTCCACCATCAATCCTCACTCATGTTCCCAGGCCACAGGGTTCCAAAATCAAACCGTTCTCATGTTCCCAGGCCACAGGGTTCCAGAATCCACCGATGTCATGTTAAAGGCCACAGGGTTCCAGAATCAAACCGTTCTCATGTTCCCGGGCCACAGGGTTCCAGAATCAAGCCTCAGTCATTTTGCCAGGCCAGAGTGTTCCACCATCAAACCTCAGTCATGATCCCAGGCCACATGTTTCCACAATGAAACCTCAGTCATTTTCTCAGGCCAAAGGTTTCCAAAATCAAACCTCAGTCATGTTCCCAGGACACATGGTTCCAGAATCAAACCTGAGTCATGTTCGCGGGCCACAGGTTTCAACCATCAAACCTCAGTCATGTTCCCAGGACACAGGTGTCCAGAATCAAACCTCAGTCATGTTCCCAGGGCACAGGCTTCCAGAAACACACCTCAGTCATGTTCCCAGGACACAAGTTTCCAGAATCAACCAGATATCATGCTTCCTGGCCACAGTCTTCCAGAATCAAACCTTAGTCATGTTGCCAAGCCACAGGTTTCCACCATCAAACCTCAGACATGTTCCCAGGCCACAGGGTTCTAGAATCCACCGATGTCATGTTCCCAGGCCACAGGGTTCGAGAATCAATCCTCAGTTATGTTTCCAGGCTACAGGGTTCTAGAATAAAACCTCAGTCATGTTCCCAATCCACAGGGTTCCACAACCAAGGCTCAGTCAGGTTCCCGGGGCACAGTATTCCACAATCTAAACAGATGTCATGTTCCCAGGCCACAGTTTTCCAGAATCACGCCTCAGTCATGTTCCCAGGCACAGGGTTCCAGAATCAATCCTCAGTTATGTTCCCAGGGTACAGGGTTCCAGAATAAAACCTCAGTCATGTTCCCAGTCCACAGGGTTTCAGAACCAAGGCTCAGTCAGGTTCCCGGGGCACAGTATTCCACAATCTAAACAGATGTCATGTTCGCAGGCCACAGTTTTCCAGAATCACGCCTCAGTCATGTTCCCAGGCCACAGGGATCCAGAATCAAACGTCAGTCATGTTGCCAGGCCACAGGTTTCTGCCATCAAACCTCAGTCATGTTCCCGGGTCACAGGGTTCCTGAATCAAGCCTCAGTCATTTTGCCAGGCCAGAGTGTTCCACCATCAAACCTCAGTCATGATCCCAGGCCACATGTTTCCACAATGAAACCTCAGTCATTTTCTCAGGCCAAAGGTTTCCAGAATCAAACCTCAGTCATATTCCCAGGACACATGGTTCCAGAATCAAACCTGAGTCATGATCGCAGGACACAGGTTTCAACAATCAAACATCACTCATGTTCCCAGGACACAGGTGTCCAGAATCAAACCTCAGTCATGTACCCAGGGAACAGGCTTCCAGCAACAAACCTTTGTCATATTCCCAGGACACAGGGTTCCAGAATCAAACCTCAGTCTTGTTCCCAGGACAGAAGTTTCCAGAATCAACCCGATATCATGTTTCCTGGCCACAGTCTTCCAGTATCAAACCTCAGTCATGTTGCCAGGCCACAGGGCTCCACCATCAATCCTCACTCATGTTCCCAGGCCACAGGGTTCCAGAATCAAACCGTTCTCATGTTCCCAGGCCACAGGGTTCCAGAATCCACCGATGTCATGTTAAAGGCCACAGGGTTCCAGAATCAAACCGTTTTCATGTTCCCGGGCCACAGGGTTCCAGAATCAAGCCTCAGTCATTTTGCCAGGCCAGAGTGTTCCACCATCAAACCTCAGTCATGATCCCAGGCCACATGTTTCCACAATGAAACCTCAGTCATTTTCCCAGGCCAAAGGTTTCCAAAATCAAACCTCAGTCATGTTCCCAGGACACATGGTTCCAGAATCAAACCTGAGTCATGTTCGCGGGCCACAGGTTTCAACCATCAAACCTCAGTCATGTTCCCAGGACACAGGTGTCCAGAATCAAACCTCAGTCATGTTCCCAGGGCACAGGCTTCCAGAAACACACCTCAGTCATGTTCCCAGGACACAAGTTTCCAGAATCAACCAGATATCATGCTTCCTGGCCACAGTCTTCCAGAATCAAACCTTAGTCAGGTTGCCAAGCCACAGGTTTCCACCATCAAACCTCAGACATGTTCCCAGGCCACAGGGTTCTAGAATCCACCGATGTCATGTTCCCAGGCCACAGGGTTCGAGAATCAATCCTCAGTTATGTTTCCCGGCTACAGGGTTCTAGAATAAAACTTCAGTCATGTTCCCAATCCACAGGGTTCCAGAACCAAGGCTCAGTCAGGTTCCCGGGGCACAGTATTCCACAATCTAAACAGATGTCACATGCCCAGTCCCGAGGGTTACAGAATCCACCGGTATCATGTTCCCAGGCCACAGGGTTCCAGAATCAATCCTCAGTTATGTTCCCAGGCTACAGGGTTCCAGAATAAAACCTCAGTCATGTTCCCAGTCCACAGGGTTTCAGAACCAAGGCTCAGTCAGGTTCCCGGGGCACAGTATTCCACAATCTAAACAGATGTCATGTTCCCAGGCCACAGTTTTCCAGAATCACGCCTCAGTCATGTTCCCAGGCCACAGGGATCCAGAATCAAACGTCAGTCATGTTGCCAGGCCACAGGTTTCTCCCATCAAACCTCAGTCACGTTCCCGGGTCACAGGGTTCCTTAATCAAGCCTCAGTCATTTTGCCAGGCCAGAGTGTTCCACCATCAAACCTCAGTCATGATCCCAGGCCACATGTTTCCACAATGAAACCTCAGTCATTTTCTCAGGCCAAAGGTTTCCAGAATCAAACCTCAGTCATATTCCCAGGACACATGGTTCCAGAATCAAACCTGAGTCATGTTCGCAGGCCACAGGTTTCAACAATCAAACATCACTCATGTTCCCAGGACACAGGTGTCCAGAATCAAACCTCAGTCATGTACCCAGGGAACAGGCTTCCAGCAACAAACCTTTGTCATATTCCCAGGACACAGGGTTCCAGAATCAAACCTCAGTCTTGTTCCCAGGACAGAAGTTTCCAGAATCAACCCGATATCATGTTTCCTGGACACAGTCTTCCAGTATCAAACCTCAGTCATGTTGCCAGGCCACAGGGTTCCACCATCAATCCTCACTCATGTTCCCAGGCCACAGGGTTCCAGAATCAAACCGTTCTCATGTTCCCAGGCCACAGGGTTCCAGAATCCACTGATGTCATGTTAAAGTCCACAGGGTTCCAGAATCAAACCGTTCTCATGTTCCCGGGCCACAGGGTTCCAGAATCAAGCCTCAGTCATTTTGCCAGGCCAGAGTGTTCCACCATCAAACCTCAGTCATGATCCCAGGCCACATGTTTCCACAATGAAACCTCAGTCATTTTCTCAGGCCAAAGGTTTCCAGAATCAAACCTCAGTCATATTCCCAGGACACATGGTTCCAGAATCAAACCTGAGTCATGTTCGCAGGGCACAGGTTTCAACCATCAAACCTCAGTCATGTTCCCAGGACACAGGTGTCCAGAATCAAACCTCAGTCATGTACCCAGGGAACAGGCTTCCAGCAACAAACCTTTGTCATATTCCCAGGACACAGGGTTCCAGAATCAAACCTCAGTCTTGTTCCCAGGACAGAAGTTTCCAGAATCAACCCGATATCATGTTTCCTGGCCACAGTCTTCCAGTATCAAACCTCAGTCATGTTGCCAGGCCACAGGGTTCCACCATCAATCCTCACTCATGTTCCCAGGCCACAGGGTTCCAGAATCAAACCGTTCTCATGTTCCCAGGCCACAGGGTTCCAGAATCCACCGATGTCATGTTAAAGGCCACAGGGTTCCAGAATCAAACCGTTCTCATGTTCCCGGGCCACAGGGTTCCAGAATCAAGCCTCAGTCATTTTGCCAGGCCAGAGTGTTCCACCATCAAACCTCAGTCATGATCCCAGGCCACATGTTTCCACAATGAAACCTCAGTCATTTTCTCAGGCCAAAGGTTTCCAGAATCAAACCTCAGTCATATTCCCAGGACACATGGTTCCAGAATCAAACCTGAGTCATGTTCGCAGGCCACAGGTTTCAACAATCAAACATCACTCATGTTCCCAGGACACAGGTGTCCAGAATCAAACCTCAGTCATGTACCCAGGGAACAGGCTTCCAGCAACAAACCTTTGTCATATTCCCAGGACACAGGGTTCCAGAATCAAACCTCAGTCTTGTTCCCAGGACAGAAGTTTCCAGAATCAACCCGATATCATGTTTCCTGGCCACAGTCTTCCAGTATCAAACCTCAGTCATGTTGCCAGGCCACAGGGTTCCACCATCAATCCTCACTCATGTTCCCAGGCCACAGGGTTCCAGAATCAAACTGTTCTCATGTTCCCAGGCCACAGGGTTCCAGAATCCACCGATGTCATGTTAAAGGCCACAGGGTTCCAGAATCAAACCGTTCTCATGTTCCCGGGCCACAGGGTTCCAGAATCAAGCCTCAGTCATTTTGCCAGGCCAGAGTGTTCCACCATCAAACCTCAGTCATGATCCCAGGCCACATGTTTCCACAGTGAAACCTCAGTCATTTTCCCAGGCCAAAGGTTTCCAAAATCAAACCTCAGTCATGTTCCCAGGACACATGGTTCCAGAATCAAACCTGAGTCATGTTCGCGGGACACAGGTTTCAACCATCAAACCTCAGTCATGTTCCCAGGACACAGGGGTCCAGAATCAAACCTCAGTCATGTTCCCAGGGCACAGGCTTCCAGAAACAAACCTCAGTCATGTTCCTAGGACACAAGTTTCCAGAATCAACCAGATATCATGCTTCCTGGCCACAGTCTTCCAGAATCAAACCTTAGTCATGTTGCCAGGCCACAGGGTTCCACCATCAATCCTCACTCATGTTCCCAGGCCACAGGGTTCCAGAATCAAACCGTTCTCATGTTCCCAGGCCAAAGAGTTCCAGAATCCACCGATGTCATGTTAAAGGCCACAGGGTTCCAGAATCAAACCGTTCTCATGTTCCCGGGCCACAGGGTTCCAGAATCAAGCCTCAGTCATTTTGCCAGGCCAGAGTGTTCCACCATCAAACCTCAGTCATGATCCCAGGCCACATGTTTCCACAATGAAACCTCAGTCATTTTCTCAGGCCAAAGGTTTCCAGAATCAAACCTCAGTCATATTCCCAGGACACATGGTTCCAGAATCAAACCTGAGTCATGTTCGCAGGCCACAGGTTTCAACAATCAAACATCACTCATGTTCCCAGGACACAGGTGTCCAGAATCAAACCTCAGTCATGTACCCAGGGAACAGGCTTCCAGCAACAAACCTTTGTCATATTCCCAGGACACAGGGTTCCAGAATCAAACCTCAGTCTTGTTCCCAGGACAGAAGTTTCCAGAATCAACCCGATATCATGTTTCCTGGCCACAGTCTTCCAGTATCAAACCTCAGTCATGTTGCCAGGCCACAGGGTTCCACCATCAATCCTCACTCATGTTCCCAGGCCACAGGGTTCCAGAATCAAACCGTTCTCATGTTCCCAGGCCACAGGGTTCCAGAATCCACCGATGTCATGTTAAAGGCCACAGGGTTCCAGAATCAAACCGTTCTCATGTTCCCGGGCCACAGGGTTCCAGAATCAAGCCTCAGTCATTTTGCCAGGCCAGAGTGTTCCACCATCAAACCTCAGTCATGATCCCAGGCCACATGTTTCCACAATGAAACCTCAGTCATTTTCCCAGGCCAAAGGTTTCCAAAATCAAACCTCAGTCATGTTCCCAGGACACATGGTTCCAGAATCAAACCTGAGTCATGTTCGCGGGACACAGGTTTCAACCATCAAACCTCAGTCATGTTCCCAGGACACAGGGGTCCAGAATCAAACCTCAGTCATGTTCCCAGGGCACAGGCTTCCAGAAACAAACCTCAGTCATGTTCCTAGGACACAAGTTTCCAGAATCAACCAGATATCATGCTTCCTGGCCACAGTCTTCCAGAATCAAACCTTAGTCATGTTGCCAAGCCACAGGTTTCCACCATCAAACCTCAGATATGTTCCCAGGCCACAGGGTTCTAGAATCCACCGATGTCATGTTCCCAGGCCACAGTGTTCGAGAATCAATCCTCAGTTATGTTTCCAGGCTACAGGGTTCTAGAATAAAACCTCAGTCATGTTCCCAATCCACAGGGTTCCAGAACCAAGGCTCAGTCAGGTTCCCGGGGCACAGTATTCCACAATCTAAACAGATGTCACATGCCCAGTCCCCAGGGTTCCAGAATCCACCGGTATCATGTTCCCAGGCCACAGGGTTCCAGAATCAATCCTCAGTTATGTTCCCAGGGTACAGGGTTCCAGAATAAAACCTCAGTCATGTTCCCAGTCCACAGGGTTTCAGAACCAAGGCTCAGTCAGGTTCCCGGGGCACAGTATTCCACAATCTAAACAGATGTCATGTTCGCAGGCCACAGTTTTCCAGAATCACGCCTCAGTCATGTTCCCAGGCCACAGGGATCCAGAATCAAACGTCAGTCATGTTGCCAGGCCACAGGTTTCTGCCATCAAACCTCAGTCATGTTCCCGGGTCACAGGGTTCCTGAATCAAGCCTCAGTCATTTTGCCAGGCCAGAGTGTTCCACCATCAAACCTCAGTCATGATCCCAGGCCACATGTTTCCACAATGAAACCTCAGTCATTTTCTCAGGCCAAAGGTTTCCAGAATCAAACCTCAGTCATATTCCCAGGACACATGGTTCCAGAATCAAACCTGAGTCATGATCGCAGGACACAGGTTTCAACAATCAAACATCACTCATGTTCCCAGGACACAGGTGTCCAGAATCAAACCTCAGTCATGTACCCAGGGAACAGGCTTCCAGCAACAAACCTTTGTCATATTCCCAGGACACAGGGTTCCAGAATCAAACCTCAGTCTTGTTCCCAGGACAGAAGTTTCCAGAATCAACCCGATATCATGTTTCCTGGCCACAGTCTTCCAGTATCAAACCTCAGTCATGTTGCCAGGCCACAGGGCTCCACCATCAATCCTCACTCATGTTCCCAGGCCACAGGGTTCCAGAATCAAACCGTTCTCATGTTCCCAGGCCACAGGGTTCCAGAATCCACCGATGTCATGTTAAAGGCCACAGGGTTCCAGAATCAAACCGTTTTCATGTTCCCGGGCCACAGGGTTCCAGAATCAAGCCTCAGTCATTTTGCCAGGCCAGAGTGTTCCACCATCAAACCTCAGTCATGATCCCAGGCCACATGTTTCCACAATGAAACCTCAGTCATTTTCCCAGGCCAAAGGTTTCCAAAATCAAACCTCAGTCATGTTCCCAGGACACATGGTTCCAGAATCAAACCTGAGTCATGTTCGCGGGCCACAGGTTTCAACCATCAAACCTCAGTCATGTTCCCAGGACACAGGTGTCCAGAATCAAACCTCAGTCATGTTCCCAGGGCACAGGCTTCCAGAAACACACCTCAGTCATGTTCCCAGGACACAAGTTTCCAGAATCAACCAGATATCATGCTTCCTGGCCACAGTCTTCCAGAATCAAACCTTAGTCAGGTTGCCAAGCCACAGGTTTCCACCATCAAACCTCAGACATGTTCCCAGGCCACAGGGTTCTAGAATCCACCGATGTCATGTTCCCAGGCCACAGGGTTCGAGAATCAATCCTCAGTTATGTTTCCCGGCTACAGGGTTCTAGAATAAAACTTCAGTCATGTTCCCAATCCACAGGGTTCCAGAACCAAGGCTCAGTCAGGTTCCCGGGGCACAGTATTCCACAATCTAAACAGATGTCACATGCCCAGTCCCGAGGGTTACAGAATCCACCGGTATCATGTTCCCAGGCCACAGGGTTCCAGAATCAATCCTCAGTTATGTTCCCAGGCTACAGGGTTCCAGAATAAAACCTCAGTCATGTTCCCAGTCCACAGGGTTTCAGAACCAAGGCTCAGTCAGGTTCCCGGGGCACAGTATTCCACAATCTAAACAGATGTCATGTT
The DNA here is from genome assembly GCF_965194825.1 of Balaenoptera physalus. NCBI lineage: Eukaryota > Metazoa > Chordata > Mammalia > Artiodactyla > Balaenopteridae > Balaenoptera > Balaenoptera physalus. Next base: position 61,834 of record NW_028124876.1, read on the forward strand.
CCCAGGCCACAGTTTTCCAGAATCACGCCTCAGTCATGTTCCCAGGCCACAGGGATCCAGAATCAAACGTCAGTCATGTTGCCAGGCCACAGGTTTCTCCCATCAAACCTCAGTCACGTTCCCGGGTCACAGGGTTCCTTAATCAAGCCTCAGTCATTTTGCCAGGCCAGAGTGTTCCACCATCAAACCTCAGTCATGATCCCAGGCCACATGTTTCCACAATGAAACCTCAGTCATTTTCTCAGGCCAAAGGTTTCCAGAATCAAACCTCAGTCATATTCCCAGGACACATGGTTCCAGAATCAAACCTGAGTCATGTTCGCAGGCCACAGGTTTCAACAATCAAACATCACTCATGTTCCCAGGACACAGGTGTCCAGAATCAAACCTCAGTCATGTACCCAGGGAACAGGCTTCCAGCAACAAACCTTTGTCATATTCCCAGGACACAGGGTTCCAGAATCAAACCTCAGTCTTGTTCCCAGGACAGAAGTTTCCAGAATCAACCCGATATCATGTTTCCTGGACACAGTCTTCCAGTATCAAACCTCAGTCATGTTGCCAGGCCACAGGGTTCCACCATCAATCCTCACTCATGTTCCCAGGCCACAGGGTTCCAGAATCAAACCGTTCTCATGTTCCCAGGCCACAGGGTTCCAGAATCCACTGATGTCATGTTAAAGTCCACAGGGTTCCAGAATCAAACCGTTCTCATGTTCCCGGGCCACAGGGTTCCAGAATCAAGCCTCAGTCATTTTGCCAGGCCAGAGTGTTCCACCATCAAACCTCAGTCATGATCCCAGGCCACATGTTTCCACAATGAAACCTCAGTCATTTTCTCAGGCCAAAGGTTTCCAGAATCAAACCTCAGTCATATTCCCAGGACACATGGTTCCAGAATCAAACCTGAGTCATGTTCGCAGGGCACAGGTTTCAACCATCAAACCTCAGTCATGTTCCCAGGACACAGGTGTCCAGAATCAAACCTCAGTCATGTACCCAGGGAACAGGCTTCCAGCAACAAACCTTTGTCATATTCCCAGGACACAGGGTTCCAGAATCAAACCTCAGTCTTGTTCCCAGGACAGAAGTTTCCAGAATCAACCCGATATCATGTTTCCTGGCCACAGTCTTCCAGTATCAAACCTCAGTCATGTTGCCAGGCCACAGGGTTCCACCATCAATCCTCACTCATGTTCCCAGGCCACAGGGTTCCAGAATCAAACCGTTCTCATGTTCCCAGGCCACAGGGTTCCAGAATCCACCGATGTCATGTTAAAGGCCACAGGGTTCCAGAATCAAACCGTTCTCATGTTCCCGGGCCACAGGGTTCCAGAATCAAGCCTCAGTCATTTTGCCAGGCCAGAGTGTTCCACCATCAAACCTCAGTCATGATCCCAGGCCACATGTTTCCACAATGAAACCTCAGTCATTTTCTCAGGCCAAAGGTTTCCAGAATCAAACCTCAGTCATATTCCCAGGACACATGGTTCCAGAATCAAACCTGAGTCATGTTCGCAGGCCACAGGTTTCAACAATCAAACATCACTCATGTTCCCAGGACACAGGTGTCCAGAATCAAACCTCAGTCATGTACCCAGGGAACAGGCTTCCAGCAACAAACCTTTGTCATATTCCCAGGACACAGGGTTCCAGAATCAAACCTCAGTCTTGTTCCCAGGACAGAAGTTTCCAGAATCAACCCGATATCATGTTTCCTGGCCACAGTCTTCCAGTATCAAACCTCAGTCATGTTGCCAGGCCACAGGGTTCCACCATCAATCCTCACTCATGTTCCCAGGCCACAGGGTTCCAGAATCAAACCGTTCTCATGTTCCCAGGCCACAGGGTTCCAGAATCCACCGATGTCATGTTAAAGGCCACAGGGTTCCAGAATCAAACCGTTCTCATGTTCCCGGGCCACAGGGTTCCAGAATCAAGCCTCAGTCATTTTGCCAGGCCAGAGTGTTCCACCATCAAACCTCAGTCATGATCCCAGGCCACATGTTTCCACAGTGAAACCTCAGTCATTTTCCCAGGCCAAAGGTTTCCAAAATCAAACCTCAGTCATGTTCCCAGGACACATGGTTCCAGAATCAAACCTGAGTCATGTTCGCGGGACACAGGTTTCAACCATCAAACCTCAGTCATGTTCCCAGGACACAGGGGTCCAGAATCAAACCTCAGTCATGTTCCCAGGGCACAGGCTTCCAGAAACAAACCTCAGTCATGTTCCTAGGACACAAGTTTCCAGAATCAACCAGATATCATGCTTCCTGGCCACAGTCTTCCAGAATCAAACCTTAGTCATGTTGCCAAGCCACAGGTTTCCACCATCAAACCTCAGATATGTTCCCAGGCCACAGGGTTCTAGAATCCACCGATGTCATGTTCCCAGGCCACAGGGTTCGAGAATCAATCCTCAGTTATGTTTCCAGGCTACAGGGTTCTAGAAAAAAACCTCAGTCATGTTCCCAATCCACAGGGTTCCAGAACCAAGGCTCAGTCAGGTTCCCGGGGCACAGTAGTCCACAATCTAAACAGATTTCACATGCCCAGTCCCCAGGGTTCCAGAATCCACCGGTATCATGTTCCCAGGCCACAGGGTTCCAGAATCAATCCTCAGTTATGTTCCCAGGCTAAAGGGTTCCAGAATAAAACCTCAGTCATGTTCCCAGTCCACAGGGTTTCAGAACCAAGGCTCAGTCAGGTTCCCGGGGCACAGTATTCCACAATCTAAACAGATGTCAGGTTCCCAGGCCACAGTTTTCCAGAATCACGCCTCAGTCATGTTCCCAGGCCACAGGGATCCAGAATCAAACGTCAGTCATGTTGCCAGGCCACAGGTTTCTGCCATCAAACCTCAGTCACGTTCCCGGGCCACAGGGTTCCAGAATCAAGCCTCAGTCATTTTGCCAGGCCAGAGTGTTCCACCATCAAACCTCAGTCATGATCCCAGGCCACATGTTTCCACAATGAAACCTCAGTCATTTTCTCAGGCCAAAGGTTTCCAGAATCAAACCTCAGTCATATTCCCAGGACACATGGTTCCAGAATCAAACCTGAGTCATGTTCGCAGGCCACAGGTTTCAACCATCAAACCTCAGTCATGTTCCCAGGACACAGGTGTCCAGAATCAAACCTCAGTCATGTACCCAGGGAACAGGCTTCCAGCAACAAACCTTTGTCATATTCCCAGGACACAGGGTTCCAGAATCAAACCTCAGTCTTGTTCCCAGGACAGAAGTTTCCAGAATCAACCCGATATCATGTTTCCTGGCCACAGTCTTCCAGTATCAAACCTCAGTCATGTTGCCAGGCCACAGGGTTCCACCATCAATCCTCACTCATGTTCCCAGGCCACAGGGTTCCAGAATCAAACCGTTCTCATGTTCCCAGGCCACAGGGTTCCAGAATCCACCGATGTCATGTTAAAGGCCACAGGGTTCCAGAATCAAACCGTTCTCATGTTCCCGGGCCACAGGGTTCCAGAATCAAGCCTCAGTCATTTTGCCAGGCCAGAGTGTTCCACCATCAAACCTCAGTCATGATCCCAGGCCACATGTTTCCACAATGAAACCTCAGTCATTTTCTCAGGCCAAAGGTTTCCAGAATCAAACCTCAGTCATATTCCCAGGACACATGGTTCCAGAATCAAACCTGAGTCATGTGCGCAGGCCACAGGTTTCAACAATCAAACATCACTCATGTTCCCAGGACACAGGTGTCCAGAATCAAACCTCAGTCATGTACCCAGGGAACAGGCTTCCAGCAACAAACCTTTGTCATATTCCCAGGACACAGGGTTCCAGAATCAAACCTCAGTCTTGTTCCCAGGACAGAAGTTTCCAGAATCAACCCGATATCATGTTTCCTGGACACAGTCTTCCAGTATCAAACCTCAGTCATGTTGCCAGGCCACAGGGTTCCACCATCAATCCTCACTCATGTTCCCAGGCCACAGGGTTCCAGAATCAAACCGTTCTCATGTTCCCAGGCCACAGGGTTCCAGAATCCACCGATGTCATGTTAAAGGCCACAGGGTTCCAGAATCAAACCGTTCTCATGTTCCCGGGCCACAGGGTTCCAGAATCAAGCCTCAGTCATTTTGCCAGGCCAGAGTGTTCCACCATCAAACCTCAGTCATGATCCCAGGCCACATGTTTCCACAATGAAACCTCAGTCATTTTCCCAGGCCAAAGGTTTCCAAAATCAAACCTCAGTCATGTTCCCAGGACACATGGTTCCAGAATCAAACCTGAGTCATGTTCGCGGGACACAGGTTTCAACCATCAAACCTCAGTCATGTTCCCAGGACACAGGGGTCCAGAATCAAACCTCAGTCATGTTCCCAGGGCACAGGCTTCCAGAAACAAACCTCAGTCATGTTCCTAGGACACAAGTTTCCAGAATCAACCAGATATCATGCTTCCTGGCCACAGTCTTCCAGAATCAAACCTTAGTCATGTTGCCAAGCCACAGGTTTCCACCATCAAACCTCAGATATGTTCCCAGGCCACAGGGTTCTAGAATCCACCAATGTCATGTTCCCAGGCCACAGGGTTCGAGAATCAATCCTCAGTTATGTTTCCAGGCTACAGGGTTCTAGAATAAAACCTCAGTCATGTTCCCAATCCACAGGGTTCCAGAACCAAGGCTCAGTCAGGTTCCCGGGGCACAGTAGTCCACAATCTAAACAGATTTCACATGCCCAGTCCCCAGGGTTCCAGAATCCACCGGTATCATGTTCCCAGGCCACAGGGTTCCAGAATCAATCCTCAGTTATGTTCCCAGGCTAAAGGGTTCCAGAATAAAACCTCAGTCATGTTCCCAGTCCACAGGGTTTCAGAACCAAGGCTCAGTCAGGTTCCCGGGGCACAGTATTCCACAATCTAAACAGATGTCAGGTTCCCAGGCCACAGTTTTCCAGAATCACGCCTCAGTCATGTTCCCAGGCCACAGGGATCCAGAATCAAACGTCAGTCATGTTGCCAGGCCACAGGTTTCTGCCATCAAACCTCAGTCACGTTCCCGGGCCACAGGGTTCCAGAATCAAGCCTCAGTAATTTTGCCAGGCCAGAGTGTTCCACCATCAAACCTCAGTCATGATCCCAGGCCACATGTTTCCACAATGAAACCTCAGTCATTTTCTCAGGCCAAAGGTTTCCAGAATCAAACCTCAGTCATATTCCCAGGACACATGGTTCCAGAATCAAACCTGAGTCATGTTCGCAGGCCACAGGTTTCAACAATCAAACATCACTCATGTTCCCAGGACACAGGTGTCCAGAATCAAACCTCAGTCATGTACCCAGGGAACAGGCTTCCAGCAACAAACCTTTGTCATATTCCCAGGACACAGGGTTCCAGAATCAAACCTCAGTCTTGTTCCCAGGACAGAAGTTTCCAGAATCAACCCGATATCATGTTTCCTGGCCACAGTCTTCCAGTATCAAACCTCAGTCATGTTGCCAGGCCACAGGGTTCCACCATCAATCCTCACTCATGTTCCCAGGCCACAGGATTCCAGAATCAAACCGTTCTCATGTTCCCAGGCCACAGGGTTCCAGAATCCACCGATGTCATGTTAAAGGCCACAGGGTTCCAGAATCAAACCGTTCTCATGTTCCCGGGCCACAGGGTTCCAGAATCAAGCCTCAGTCATTTTGCCAGGCCAGAGTGTTCCACCATCAAACCTCAGTCATGATCCCAGGCCACATGTTTCCACAATGAAACCTCAGTCATTTTCCCAGGCCAAAGGTTTCCAAAATCAAACCTCAGTCATGTTCCCAGGACACATGGTTCCAGAATCAAACCTGAGTCATGTTCGCGGGCCACAGGTTTCAACCATCAAACCTCAGTCATGTTCCCAGGACACAGGTGTCCAGAATCAAACCTCAGTCATGTTCCCAGGGCACAGGCTTCCAGAAACACACCTCAGTCATGTTCCCAGGACACAAGTTTCCAGAATCAACCAGATATCATGCTTCCTGGATACAGTCTTCCAGAATCAAACCTTAGTCATGTTGCCAAGCCACAGGTTTCCACCATCAAACCTCAGACATGTTCCCAGGCCACAGGGTTCTAGAATCCACCGATGTCATGTTCCCAGGCCACAGGGTTCGAGAATCAATCCTCAGTTATGTTTCCAGGCTACAGGGTTCTAGAATAAAACCTCAGTCATGTTCCCAATCCACAGGGTTCCAGAACCAAGGCTCAGTCAGGTTCCCGGGGCACAGTATTCCACAATCTAAACAGATGTCACATGCCCAGTCCCCAGGGTTCCAGAATCCACCGGTATCATGTTCCCAGGCCACAGGGTTCCAGAATCAATCCTCAGTTATGTTCCCAGGCTACAGTGTTCCAGAATAAAACCTCAGTCATGTTCCCAGTCCACAGGGTTTCAGAACCAAGGCTCAGTCAGGTTCCCGGGGCACAGTATTCCACAATCTAAACAGATGTCATGTTCCCAGGCCACAGTTTTCCAGAATCACGCCTCAGTCATGTTCCCAGGCCACAGGGATCCAGAATCAAACGTCAGTCATGTTGCCAGGCCACAGGTTTCTGCCATCAAACCTCAGTCACGTTCCCGGGCCACAGGGTTCCAGAATCAAGCCTCAGTCATTTTGCCAGGCCAGAGTGTTCCACCATCAAACCTCAGTCATGATCCCAGGCCACATGTTTCCACAATGAAACCTCAGTCATTTTCTCAGGCCAAAGGTTTCCGGAATCAAACCTCAGTCATATTCCCAGGACACATGGTTCCAGAATCAAACCTGAGTCATGTTCGCAGGCCACAGGTTTCAACAATCAAACATCACTCATGTTCCCAGGACACAGGTGTCCAGAATCAAACCTCAGTCATGTACCCAGGGAACAGGCTTCCAGCAACAAACCTTTGTCATATTCCCAGGACACAGGGTTCCAGAATCAAACCTCAGTCTTGTTCCCAGGACAGAAGTTTCCAGAATCAACCCGATATCATGTTTCCTGGCCACAGTCTTCCAGTATCAAACCTCAGTCATGTTGCCAGGCCACAGGGTTCCACCATCAATCCTCACTCATGTTCCCAGGCCACAGGGTTCCAGAATCAAACCGTTCTCATGTTCCCAGGCCACAGGGTTCCAGAATCCATCGATGTCATGTTAAAGGCCACAGGGTTCCAGAATCAAACCGTTCTCATGTTCCCGGGCCACAGGGTTCCAGAATCAAGCCTCAGTCATTTTGCCAGGCCAGAGTGTTCCACCATCAAACCTCAGTCATGATCCAAGGCCACATGTTTCCACAATGAAACCTCAGTCATTTTCCCAGGCCAAAGGTTTCCAAAATCAAACCTCAGTCATGTTCCCAGGACACATGGTTCCAGAATCAAACCTGAGTCATGTTCGCGGGCCACAGGTTTCAACCATCAAACCTCAGTCATGTTCCCAGGACACAGGGGTCCAGAATCAAACCTCAGTCATGTTCCCAGGGCACAGGCTTCCAGAAACAAACCTCAGTCATGTTCCCAGGACACAAGTTTCCAGAATCAACCAGATATCATGCTTCCTGGCCACAGTCTTCCAGAATCAAACGTTAGTCATGGTGCCAAGCCACAGGTTTCCACCATCAAACCTCAGACATGTTCCCAGGCCACAGGGTTCTAGAATCCACCGATGTCATGTTCCCAGGCCACAGGGTTCGAGAATCAATCCTCAGTTATGTTTCCCGGCTACAGGGTTCTAGAATAAAACCTCAGTCATGTTCCCAATCCACAGGGTTCCAGAACCAAGGCTCAGTCAGGTTCCCGGGGCACAGTATTCCACAATCTAAACAGATGTCACATGCCCAGTCCCGAGGGTTACAGAATCCACCGGTATCATGTTCCCAGGCAACAGGGTTCCAGAATCAATCCTCAGTTATGTTCCCAGGCTACAGGGTTCCAGAATAAAACCTCAGTCATGTTCCCAATCCACAGGGTTCCAAAACCAAGGCTCAGTCAGGTTCCCGGGGCACAGTAGTCCACAATCTAAACAGATGTCACATGCCCAGTCCCCAGGGTTCCAGAATCCACCGGTATCATGTTCCCAGGACACAGGGTTCCAGAATCAATCCTCAGTTATGTTCCCAGGTTACAGGGTTCCAGAATAAAACCTCAGTCATGTTCCCAGTCCACAGGGTTTCAGAACCAAGGCTCAGTCAGGTTCCCGGGGCACAGTATTCCACAATCTAAACAGATGTCAGGTTCCCAGGCCACAGTTTTCCAGAATCACGCCTCAGTCATGTTCCCAGGCCACAGGGATCCAGAATCAAACGTCAGTCATGTTGCCAGGCCACAGGTTTCTGCCATCAAACCTCAGTCACGTTCCCGGGCCACAGGGTTCCAGAATCAAGCCTCAGTCATTTTGCCAGGCCAGAGTGTTCCACCATCAAACCTCAGTCATGATCCCAGGCCACATGTTTCCACAATGAAACCTCAGTCATTTTCTCAGGCCAAAGGTTTCCAGAATCAAACCTCAGTCATATTCCCAGGACACATGGTTCCAGAATCAAACCTGAGTCATGTGCGCAGGCCACAGGTTTCAACAATCAAACATCACTCATGTTCCCAGGACACAGGTGTCCAGAATCAAACCTCAGTCATGTACCCAGGGAACAGGCTTCCAGCAACAAACCTTTGTCATATTCCCAGGACACAGGGTTCCAGAATCAAACCTCAGTCTTGTTCCCAGGACAGAAGTTTCCAGAATCAACCCGATATCATGTTTCCTGGCCACAGTCTTCCAGTATCAAACCTCAGTCATGTTGCCAGGCCACAGGGTTCCACCATCAATCCTCACTCATGTTCCCAGGCCACAGGGTTCCAGAATCAAACCGTTCTCATGTTCCCAGGCCACAGGGTTCCAGAATCCACCGATGTCATGTTAAAGGCCACAGGGTTCCAGAATCACACCGTTCTCATGTTCCCGGGCCACAGGGTTCCAGAATCAAGCCTCAGTCATTTTGCCAGGCCAGAGTGTTCCACCATCAAACCTCAGTCATGATCCCAGGCCACATGTTTCCACAATGAAACCTCAGTCATTTTCCCAGGCCAAAGGTTTCCAAAATCAAACCTCAGTCATGTTCCCAGGACACATGGTTCCAGAATCAAACCTGAGTCATGTTCGCGGGCCACAGGTTTCAACCATCAAACCTCAGTCATGTTCCCAGGACACAGGTGTCCAGAATCAAACCTCAGTCATGTTCCCAGGGCACAGGCTTCCAGAAACACAGCTCAGTCATGTTCCCAGGACACAAGTTTCCAGAATCAACCAGATATCATGCTTCCTGGCCACAGTCTTCCAGAATCAAACCTTAGTCATGTTGCCAAGCCACAGGTTTCCACCATCAAACCTCAGACATGTTCCCAGGCCACAGGGTTCTAGAATCCACCGATGTCATGTTCCCAGGCCACAGGGTTCGAGAATCAATCCACAGTTATGTTTCCAGGCTACAGGGTTCTAGAATAAAACCTCAGTCATGTTCCCAATCCACAGGGTTCCAGAACCAAGGCTCAGTCAGGTTCCCGGGGCACAGTATTCCACAATCTAAACAGATGTCACATGCCCAGTCCCCAGGGTTCCAGAATCCACCGGTATCATGTTCCCAGGACACAGGGTTCCAGAATCAATCCTCAGTTATGTTCCCAGGCTACAGGGTTCCAGAATAAAACCTCAGTCATGTTCCCAGTCCACAGGGTTTCAGAACCAAGGCTCAGTCAGGTTCCCGGGGCACAGTATTCCACAATCTAAACAGATGTCATGTTCCCAGGCCACAGTTTTCCAGAATCACGCCTCAGTCATGTTCCCAGGCCACAGGGATCCAGAATCAAACGTCAGTCATGTTGCCAGGCCACAGGTTTCTGCCATCAAACCTCAGTCACGTTCCCGGGTCACAGGGTTCCTTAATCAAGCCTCAGTCATTTTGCCATGCCAGAGTGTTCCACCATCAAACCTCAGTCATGATATCAGGCCACATGTTTCCACAATGAAACCTCAGTCATTTTCTCAGGCCAAAGGTTTCCAGAATCAAACCTCAGTCATATTCCCAGGACACATGGTTCCAGAATCAAACCTGAGTCATGTTCGCAGGCCACAGGTTTCAACAATCAAACATCACTCATGTTCCCAGGACACAGGTGTCCAGAATCAAACCTCAGTCATGTACCCAGGGAACAGGCTTCCAGCAACAAACCTTTGTCATATTCCCAGGACACAGGGTTCCAGAATCAAACCTCAGTCTTGTTCCCAGGACAGAAGTTTCCAGAATCAACCCGATATCATGTTTCCTGGCCACAGTCTTCCAGTATCAAACCTCAGTCATGTTGCCAGGCCACAGGGTTCCACCATCAATCCTCACTCATGTTCCCAGGCCACAGGGTTCCAGAATCAAACCGTTCTCATGTTCCCAGGCCACAGGGTTCCAGAATCCACCGATGTCATGTTAAAGGCCACAGGGTTCCAGAATCAAACCGTTCTCATGTTCCCGGGCCACAGGGTTCCAGAATCAAGCCTCAGTCATTTTGCCAGGCCAGAGTGTTCCACCATCAAACCTCAGTCATGATCCCAGGCCACATGTTTCCACAATGAAACCTCAGTCATTTTCTCAGGCCAAAGGTTTCCAGAATCAAACCTCAGTCATATTCCCAGGACACATGGTTCCAGAATCAAACCTGAGTCATGTTCGCAGGCCACAGGTTTCAACAATCAAACATCACTCATGTTCCCAGGACACAGGTGTCCAGAATCAATCCTCAGTCATGTACCCAGGGAACAGGCTTCCAGCAACAAACCTTTGTCATATTCCCAGGACACAGGGTTCCAGAATCAAACCTCAGTCTTGTTCCCAGGACAGAAGTTTCCAGAATCAACCCGATATCATGTTTCCTGGCCACAGTCTTCCAGTATCAAGCCTCAGTCATGTTGCCAGGCCACAGGGTTCCACCATCAATCCTCACTCATGTTCCCAGGCCACAGGGTTCCAGAATCAAACCGTTCTCATGTTCCCAGGCCACAGGGTTCCAGAATCCACCGATGTCATGTTAAAGGCCACAGGGTTCCAGAATCAAACCGTTCTCATGTTCCCGGGCCACAGGGTTCCAGAATCAAGCCTCAGTCATTTTGCCAGGCCAGAGTGTTCCACCATCAAACCTCAGTCATGATCCCAGGCCACATGTTTCCACAATGAAACCTCAGTCATTTTCCCAGGCCAAAGGTTTCCAAAATCAAACCTCAGTCATGTTCTCAGGACACAGATGTCCAGAATCAAACCTCAGTCATGTTCCCAGGGCACAGGCTTCCAGAAACACACCTCAGTCATGTTCCCAGGACACAAGTTTCCAGAATCAACCAGATATCATGTTTCCTGGGCACAGTCTTCCAGAATCAAACCTTAGTCATGTTGCCAAGCCACAGGTTTCCACCATCAAACCTCAGACATGTTCCCAGGCCACAGGGTTCGAGAATCAATCCTCAGTTATGTTTCCCGGCTACAGGGTTCTAGAATAAAACCTCAGTCATGTTCCCAATCCAAGGGTTCCAGAACCAAGGCTCAGTCAGGTTCCCGGGGCACAGTATTCCACAATCTAAACAGATGTCATGTTCCCAGGCCACAGTTTTCCAGAATCACGCCTCAGTCATGTTCCCAGGCGACAGGGATCCAGAATCAAACGTCAGTCATGTTGCCAGGCCACAGGTTTCTGCCATCAAACCTCAGTCACGTTCCCGGGCCACAGGGTTCCAGAATCAAGCTTCAGTCATTTTGCCAGGCCAGAGTGTTCCACCATCAAACCTCAGTCATGATCCCAGGCCACATGTTTCCACAATGAAACCTCAGTCATTTTCTCAGGCCAAAGGTTTCCAGAATCAAACCTCAGTCATATTCCCAGGACACATGGTTCCAGAATCAAACCTGAGTCATGTTCGCAGGCCACAGGTTTCAACCATCAAACCTCAGTCATGTTCCCAGGACACAGGTGTCCAGAATCAAACCTCAGTCATGTACCCAGGGAACAGGCTTCCAGCAACAAACCTTTGTCATATTCCCAGGACACAGGGTTCCAGAATCAAACCTCAGTCTTGTTCCCAGGACAGAAGTTTCCAGAATCAACCCGATATCATGTTTCCTGGCCACAGTCTTCCAGTATCAAACCTCAGTCATGTTGCCAGGCCACAGGGTTCCACCATCAATCCTCACTCATGTTCCCAGGCCACAGGGTTCCAGAATCAAACCGTTCTCATGTTCCCAGGCCACAGGGTTCCAGAATCCACCGATGTCATGTTAAAGGCCACAGGGTTCCAGAATCAAACCGTTCTCATGTTCCCGGGCCACAGGGTTCCAGAATCAAGCCTCAGTCATTTTGCCAGGCCAGAGTGTTCCACCATCAAACCTCAGTCATGATCCCAGGCCACATGTTTCCACAATGAAACCTCAGTCATTTTCTCAGGCCAAAGGTTTCCAGAATCAAACCTCAGTCATATTCCCAGGACACATGGTTCCAGAATCAAACCTGAGTCATGTTCGCAGGCCACAGGTTTCAACAATCAAACATCACTCATGTTCCCAGGACACAGGTGTCCAGAATCAAACCTCAGTCATGTACCCAGGGAACAGGCTTCCAGCAACAAACCTTTGTCATATTCCCAGGACACAGGGTTCCAGAATCAAACCTCAGTCTTGTTCCCAGGACAGAAGTTTCCAGAATCAACCCGATATCATGTTTCCTGGCCACAGTCTTCCAGTATCAAACCTCAGTCATGTTGCCAGGCCACAGGGTTCCACCATCAATCCTCACTCATGTTCCCAGGCCACAGGGTTCCAGAATCAAACCGTTCTCATGTTCCCAGGCCACAGGGTTCCAGAATCCACCGATGTCATGTTAAAGGCCACAGGGTTCCAGAATCAAACCGTTCTCATGTTCCCGGGCCACAGGGTTCCAGAATCAAGCCTCAGTCATTTTGCCAGGCCAGAGTGTTCCACCATCAAACCTCAGTCATGATCCCAGGCCACATGTTTCCACAATGAAACCTCAGTCATTTTCCCAGGCCAAAGGTTTCCAAAATCAAACCTCAGTCATGTTCCCAGGACACATGGTTCCAGAATCAAACCTGAGTCATGTTCGCGGGCCACAGGTTTCAACCATCAAACCTCAGTCATGTTCCCAGGACACAGGGGTCCAGAATCAAACCTCAGTCATGTTCCCAGGGCACAGGCTTCCAGAAACAAACCTCAGTCATGTTCCCAGGACACAAGTTTCCAGAATCAACCAGATATCATGCTTCCTGGCCACAGTCTTCCAGAATCAAACCTTAGTCATGTTGCCAAGCCACAGGTTTCCACCATCAAACCTCAGACATGTTCCCAGGCCACAGGGTTCTAGAATCCACCGATGTCATGTTCCCAGGCCACAGGGTTCGAGAATCAATCCTCAGTTATGTTTCCCGGCTACAGGGTTCTAGAATAAAACCTCAGTCATGTTCCCAATCCACAGGGTTCCAGAACCAAGGCTCAGTCAGGTTCCCGGGGCACAGTATTCCACAATCTAAACAGATGTCACATGCCCAGTCCCCAGGGTTCCAGAATCCACCGGTATCATGTTCCCAGGCCACAGGGTTCCAGAATCAATCCTCAGTTATGTTCCCAGGACACATGGTTCCAGAATCAAACCTGAGTCATGTTCGCAGGCCACAGGTTTCAACAATCAAACATCACTCATGTTCCCAGGACACAGGTGTCCAGAATCAAACCTCAGTCATGTACCCAGGGAACAGGCTTCCAGCAACAAACCTTTGTCATATTCCCAGGACACAGGGTTCCAGAATCAAACCTCAGTCTTGTTCCCAGGACAGAAGTTTCCAGAATCAACCCGATATCATGTTTCCTGGCCACAGTCTTCCAGTATCAAACCTCAGTCATGTTGCCAGGCCACAGGGTTCCACCATCAATCCTCACTCATGTTCCCAGGCCACAGGGTTCCAGAATCAAACCGTTCTCATGTTCCCAGGCCACAGGGTTCCAGAATCCACCGATGTCATGTTAAAGGCCACAGGGTTCCAGAATCAAACCGTTCTCATGTTCCCGGGCCACAGGGTTCCAGAATCAAGCCTCAGTCATTTTGCCAGGCCAGAGTGTTCCACCATCAAACCTCAGTCATGATCCCAGGCCACATGTTTCCACAATGAAACCTCAGTCATTTTCCCAGGCCAAAGGTTTCCAAAATCAAACCTCAGTCATGTTCCCAGGACACAGGTGTCCAGAATCAAACCTCAGTCATGTTCCCAGGGCACAGGCTTCCAGAAACACACCTCAGTCATGTTCCCAGGACACAAGTTTCCAGAATCAACCAGATATCATGTTTCCTGGCCACAGTCTTCCAGAATCAAACCTTAGTCATGTTGCCAAGCCACAGGTTTCCACCATCAAACCTCAGACATGTTCCCAGGCCACAGGGTTCTAGAATCCACCGATGTCATGTTCCCAGGCCACAGGGTTCGAGAATCAATCCTCAGTTATGTTTCCAGGCTACAGGGTTCTAGAATAAAACCTCAGTCATGTTCCCAATCCACAGGGTTCCAGAACCAAGGCTCAGTCAGGTTCCCGGGGCACAGTATTCCACAATCTAAACAGATGTCACATGCCCAGTCCCCAGGGTTCCAGAATGCACCGGTATCATGTTCCCAGGCCACAGGGTTCCAGAATCAATCCTCAGTTATGTTCCCAGGGTACAGGGTTCCAGAATAAAACCTCAGTCATGTTCCCAGTCCACAGGGTTTCAGAACCAAGGCTCAGTCTGGTTCCCGGGGCACAGTATTCCACAATCTAAACAGATGTCATGTTCCCAGGCCACAGTTTTCCAGAATCACGCCTCAGTCATGTTCCCAGGCCACAGGGATCCAGAATCAAACGTCAGTCATGTTGCCAGGCCACAGGTTTCTGCCATCAAACCTCAGTCATGTTCCCGGGTCACAGGGTTCCTGAATCAAGCCTCAGTCATTTTGCCAGGCCAGAGTGTTCCACCATCAAACCTCAGTCATGATCCCAGGCCACATGTTTCCACAATGAAACCTCAGTCATTTTCTCAGGCCAAAGGTTTCCAGAATCAAACCTCAGTCATATTCCCAGGACACATGGTTCCAGAATCAAACCTGAGTCATGTTCGCAGGCCACAGGTTTCAACCATCAAACCTCAGTCATGTTCCCAGGACACAGGTGTCCAGAATCAAACCTCAGTCATGTACCCAGGGAACAGGCTTCCAGCAACAAACCTTTGTCATATTCCCAGGACACAGGGTTCCAGAATCAAACCTCAGTCTTGTTCCCAGGACAGAAGTTTCCAGAATCAACCCGATATCATGTTTCCTGGCCACAGTCTTCCAGTATCAAACCTCAGTCATGTTGCCAGGCCACAGGGTTCCACCATCAATCCTCACTCATGTTCCCAGGCCACAGGGTTCCAGAATCAAACCGTTCTCATGTTCCCAGGCCACAGGGTTCCAGAATCCACCGATGTCATGTTAAAGGCCACAGGGTTCCAGAATCAAACCGTTCTCATGTTCCCGGGCCACAGGGTTCCAGAATCAAGCCTCAGTCATTTTGCCAGGCCAGAGTGTTCCACCATCAAACCTCAGTCATGATCCCAGGCCACATGTTTCCACAATGAAACCTCAGTCATTTTCTCAGGCCAAAGGTTTCCAGAATCAAACCTCAGTCATATTCCCAGGACACATGGTTCCAGAATCAAACCTGAGTCATGTTCGCAGGCCACAGGTTTCAACCATCAAACATCACTCATGTTCCCAGGACACAGGTGTCCAGAATCAAACCTCAGTCATGTACCCAGGGAACAGGCTTCCAGCAACAAACCTTTGTCATATTCCCAGGACACAGGGTTCCAGAATCAAACCTCAGTCTTGTTCCCAGGACAGAAGTTTCCAGAATCAACCCGATATCATGTTTCCTGGCCACAGTCTTCCAGTATCAAACCTCAGTCATGTTGCCAGGCCACAGGGTTCAACCATCAATCCTCACTCATGTTCCCAGGCCACAGGGTTCCAGAATCAAACCGTTCTCATGTTCCCAGGCCACAGGGTTCCAGAATCCACCGATGTCATGTTAAAGGCCACAGGGTTCCAGAATCAAACCGTTCTCATGTTCCCGGGCCACAGGGTTCCAGAATCAAGCCTCAGTCATTTTGCCAGGCCAGTGTGTTCCACCATCAAACCTCAGTCATGATCCCAGGCCACATGTTTCCACAATGAAACCTCAGTCATTTTCTCAGGCCAAAGGTTTCCAGAATCAAACCTCAGTCATATTCCCAGGACACATGGTTCCAGAATCAAACCTGAGTCATGTTCGCAGGCCACAGGTTTCAACCATCAAACATCACTCATGTTCCCAGGACACAGGTGTCCAGAATCAAACCTCAGTCATGTACCCAGGGAACAGGCTTCCAGCAACAAACCTTTGTCATATTCCCAGGACACAGGGTTCCAGAATCAAACCTCAGTCTTGTTCCCAGGACAGAAGTTTCCAGAATCAACCCGATATCATGTTTCCTGGCCACAGTCTTCCAGTATCAAACCTCAGTCATGTTGCCAGGCCACAGGGTTCCACCATCAATCCTCACTCATGTTCCCAGGCCACAGGGTTCCAGAATCAAACCGTTCTCATGTTCCCAGGCCACAGGGTTCCAGAATCCACCGATGTCATGTTAAAGGCCACAGGGTTCCATAATCAAACCGTTCTCATGTTCCCGGGCCACAGGGTTCCAGAATCAAGGCTCAGTCATTTTCCCAGGCCAGAGTGTTCCACCATCAAACCTCAGTCATGATCCCAGGCCACATGTTTCCACAATGAAACCTCAGTCATTTTCCCAGGCCAAAGGTTTCCAAAATCAAACCTCAGTCATGTTCCCAGGACACATGGTTCCAGAATCAAACCTGAGTCATGTTCGCGGGACACAGGTTTCAACCATCAAACCTCAGTCATGTTCCCAGGACACAGGGGTCCAGAATCAAACCTCAGTCATGTTCCCAGGGCACAGGCTTCCAGAAACAAACCTCAGTCATGTTCCTAGGACACAAGTTTCCAGAATCAACCAGATATCATGCTTCCTGGCCACAGTCTTCCAGAATCAAACCTTAGTCATGTTGCCAAGCCACAGGTTTCCACCATTAAACCTCAGATATGTTCCCAGGCCACAGGGTTCTAGAATCCACCGATGTCATGTTCCCAGGCCACAGGGTTCGAGAATCAATCCTCAGTTATGTTTCCAGGCTACAGGGTTCTAGAATAAAACCTCAGTCATGTTCCCAATCCACAGGGTTCCAGAACCAAGGCTCAGTCAGGTTCCCGGGGAACAGTATTCCACAATCTAAACAGATGTCACATGCCCAGTCCCCAGGGTTCCAGAATCCACCGGTATCATGTTCCCAGGCCACAGGGTTCCAGAATCAATCCTCAGTTATGTTCCCAGGGTACAGGGTTCCAGAATAAAAACTCAGTCATGTTCCCAGTCCACAGGGTTTCAGAACCAAGGCTCAGTCTGGTTCCCGGGGCACAGTATTCCACAATCTAAACAGATGTCATGTTCCCAGGCCACAGTTTTCCAGAATCACGCCTCAGTCATGTTCCCAGGCCACAGGGATCCAGAATCAAACGTCAGTCATGTTGCCAGGCCACAGGTTTCAACCATCAAACCTCAGTCATGTTCCCAGGACACAGGTGTCCAGAATCAAACCTCAGTCATGTTCCCAGGGCACAGGCTTCCAGAAACAAACCTCAGTCATGTTCCCAGGACACAAGTTTCCAGAATCAACCAGATATCATGCTTCCTGGCCACAGTCTTCCAGAATCAAACCTTAGTCAGGTTGCCAAGCCACAGGTTTCCACCATCAAACCTCAGACATGTTCCCAGGCCACAGGGTTCTAGAATCCACCGATGTCATGTTCCCAGGCCACAGGGTTCGAGAATCAATCCTCAGTTATGTTTCCCGGCTACAGGGTTCTAGAATAAAACTTCAGTCATGTTCCCAGTCCACAGGGTTCCAGAACCAAGGCTCAGTCAGGTTCCCGGGGCACAGTATTCCACAATCTAAACAGATGTCACATGCCCAGTCCCGAGGGTTCCAGAATCCACCGGTATCATGTTCCCAGGCAACAGGGTTCCAGAATCAATCCTCAGTTATGTTCCCAGGCTACAGGGTTCCAGAATAAAACCTCAGTCATGTTCCCAGTCCACAGGGTTTCAGAACCAAGGCTCAGTCAGGTTCCCGGGGCACAGTATTCCACAATCTAAACAGATGTCATGTTCCCAGGCCACAGTTTTCCAGAATCACGCCTCAGTCATGTTCCCAGGCCACAGGGATCCAGAATCAAACGTCAGTCATGTTGCCAGGCCACAGGTTTCTCCCATCAAACCTCAGTCACGTTCCCGGGTCACAGGGTTCCTTAATCAAGCCTCAGTCATTTTGCCAGGCCAGAGTGTTCCACCATCAAACCTCAGTCATGATCCCAGGCCACATGTTTCCACAATGAAACCTCAGTCATTTTCTCAGGCCAAAGGTTTCCAGAATCAAACCTCAGTCATATTCCCAGGACACATGGTTCCAGAATCAAACCTGAGTCATGTTCGCAGGCCACAGGTTTCAACAATCAAACATCACTCATGTTCCCAGGACACAGGTGTCCAGAATCAAACCTCAGTCATGTACCCAGGGAACAGGCTTCCAGCAACAAACCTTTGTCATATTCCCAGGACACAGGGTTCCAGAATCAAACCTCAGTCTTGTTCCCAGGACAGAAGTTTCCAGAATCAACCCGATATCATGTTTCCTGGCCACAGTCTTCCAGTATCAAACCTCAGTCATGTTGCCAGGCCACAGGGTTCCACCATCAATCCTCACTCATGTTCCCAGGCCACAGGGTTCCAGAATCAAACCGTTCTCATGTTCCCAGGCCACAGGGTTCCAGAATCCACTGATGTCATGTTAAAGGCCACAGGGTTCCAGAATCAAACCGTTCTCATATTCCCGGGCCACAGGGTTCCAGAATCAAGCCTCAGTCATTTTGCCAGGCCAGAGTGTTCCACCATCAAACCTCAGTCATGATCCCAGGCCACATGTTTCCACAATGAAACCTCAGTCATTTTCTCAGGCCAAAGGTTTCCAGAATCAAACCTCAGTCATGTTCCCAGGACACATGGTTCCAGAATCAAACCTGAGTCATGTTCGCAGGCCACAGGTTTCAACAATCAAACATCACTCATGTTCCCAGGACACAGGTGTCCAGAATCAAACCTCAGTCATGTACCCAGGGAACAGGCTTCCAGCAACAAACCTTTGTCATATTCCCAGGACACAGGGTTCCAGAATCAAACCTCAGTCTTGTTCCCAGGACAGAAGTTTCCAGAATCAACCCGATATCATGTCTCCTGGCCACAGTCTTCCAGTATCAAACCTCAGTCATGTTGCCAGGCCACAGGGTTCCACCATCAATCCTCACTCATGTTCCCAGGCCACAGGGTTCCAGAATCAAACCGTTCTCATGTTCCCAGGCCACAGGGTTCCAGAATCCACCGATGTCATGTTAAAGGCCACAGGGTTCCAGAATCAAACCGTTCTCATGTTCCCGGGCCACAGGGTTCCAGAATCAAGCCTCAGTCATTTTGCCAGGCCAGAGTGTTCCACCATCAAACCTCAGTCATGATCCCAGGCCACATGTTTCCACAATGAAACCTCAGTCATTTTCCCAGGCCAAAGGTTTCCAGAATCAAACCTCAGTCATGTTCCCAGGACACAGGTGTCCAGAATCAAACCTCAGTCATGTTCCCAGGGCACAGGCTTCCAGAAACACACCTCAGTCATGTTCCCAGGACACAAGTTTCCAGAATCAACCAGATATCATGCTTCCTGGCCACAGTCTTCCAGAATCAAACCTTAGTCGTGTTGCCAAGCCACAGGTTTCCACCATCAAACCTCAGACATGTTCCCAGGCCACAGGGTTCGAGAATCAATCCTCAGTTATGTTTCCCGGCTACAGGGTTCTAGAATAAAACCTCAGTCATGTTCCCAATCCACAGGGTTCCAGAACCAAGGCTCAGTCAGGTTCCCGGGGCACAGTATTCCACAATCTAAACAGATGTCACATGCCCAGTCCCGAGGGTTACCGAATCCACCGGTATCATGTTCCCAGGCAACAGGGTTCCAGAATCAATCCTCAGTTATGTTCCCAGGCTACAGGGTTCCAGAATAAAACCTCAGTCATGTTCCCAGTCCACAGGGTTTCAGAACCAAGGCTCAGTCAGGTTCCCGGGGCACAGTATTCCACAATCTAAACAGATGTCATGTTCCCAGGCCACAGTTTTCCAGAATCACGCCTCAGTCATGTTCCCAGGCCACAGGGATCCAGAATCAAACGTCAGTCATGTTGCCAGGCCACAGGTTTCTGCCATCAAACCTCAGTCACGTTCCCGGGTCACAGGGTTCCTTAATCAAGCCTCAGTCATTTTGCCAGGCCAGAGTGTTCCACCATCAAACCTCAGTCATGATCCCAGGCCACATGTTTCCACAATGAAACCTCAGTCATTTTCTCAGGCCAAAGGTTTCCAGAATCAAACCTCAGTCATATTCCCAGGACACATGGTTCCAGAATCAAACCTGAGTCATGTTCACAGGCCACAGGTTTCAACAATCAAACATCACTCATGTTCCCAGGACACAGGTGTCCAGAAGCAAACCTCAGTCATGTACCCAGGGAACAGGCTTCCAGCAACAAACCTTTGTCATATTCCCAGGACACAGGGTTCCAGAATCAAACCTCAGTCTTGTTCCCAGGACAGAAGTTTCCAGAATCACCCCGATATCATGTTTCCTGGCCACAGTCTTCCAGTATCAAACCTCAGTCATGTTGCCAGGCCACAGGGTTCCACCATCAATCCTCACTCATGTTCCCAGGCCACAGGGTTCCAGAATCAAACCTGAGTCATGTTCGCGGGCCACAGGTTTCAACCATCAAACCTCAGTCATGTTCCCAGGACACAGGTGTCCAGAATCAAACCTCAGTCATGTTCCCAGGGCACAGGCTTCCAGAAACACACCTCAGTCATGTTCCCAGGACACAAGTTTCCAGAATCAACCAGATATCATGCTTCCTGGCCACAGTCTTCCAGAATCAAACCTTAGTCATGTTGCCAAGCCACAGGTTTCCACCATCAAACCTCAGACATGTTCCCAGGCCACAGGGTTCTAGAATGCACCGATGTCATGTTCCCAGGCCACAGGGTTCGAGAATCAATCCTCAGTTATGTTTCCAGGCTACAGGGTTCTAGAATAAAACCTCAGTCATGTTCCCAATCCACAGGGTTCCAGAACCAAGGCTCAGTCAGGTTCCCGGGGCACAGTAGTCCACAATCTAAACAGATGTCACATGCCCAGTCCCCAGGGTTCCAGAATCCACCGGTATCATGTTCCCAGGCCACAGGGTTCCAGAATCAATCCTCAGTTATGTTCCCAGGCTACAGGGTTCCAGAATAAAACCTCAGTCATGTTCCCAGTCCACAGGGTTTCAGAACCAAGGCTCAGTCAGGTTCCCGGGGCACAGTATTCCACAATCTAAACAGATGTCAGCTTCCCAGGCCACAGTTTTCCAGAATCACGCCTCAGTCATGTTCCCAGGCCACAGGGATCCAGAATCAAACGTCAGTCATGTTGCCAGGCCACAGGTTTCTGCCATCAAACCTCAGTCACGTTCCCGGGCCACAGGGTTCCAGAATCAAGCCTCAGTCATTTTGCCAGGCCAGAGTGTTCCACCATCAAACCTCAGTCATGATCCCAGGCAACATGTTTCCACAATGAAACCTCAGTCATTTTCTCAGGCCAAAGGTTTCCAGAATCAAACCTCAGTCATATTCCCAGGACACATGGTTCCAGAATCAAACCTGAGTCATGTTCGCAGGCCACAGGTTTCAACAATCAAACATCACTCATGTTCCCAGGACACAGGTGTCCAGAATCAAACCTCAGTCATGTACCCAGGGAACAGGCTTCCAGCAACAAACCTTTGTCATATTCCCAGGACACAGGGTTCCAGAATCAAACCTCAGTCTTGTTCCCAGGACAGAAGTTTCCAGATTCAACCCGATATCATGTTTCCTGGCCACAGTCTTCCAGTATCAAACCTCAGTCATGTTGCCAGGCCACAGGGTTCCACCATCAATCCTCACTCATGTTCCCAGGCCACAGGGTTCCAGAATCAAACCGTTCTCATGTTCCCAGGCCACAGGGTTCCAGAATCCACCGATGTCATGTTAAAGGCCACAGGGTTCCAGAATCAAACCGTTCTCATGTTCCCGGGCCACAGGGTTCCAGAATCAAGCCTCAGTCATTTTGCCAGGCCAGAGTGTTCCACCATCAAACCTCAGTCATGATCCCAGGCCACATGTTTCCACAATGAAACCTCAGTCATTTTCCCAGGCCAAAGGTTTCCAAAATCAAACCTCAGTCATGTTCCCAGGACACATGGTTCCAGAATCAAACCTGAGTCATGTTCGCGGGCCACAGGTTTCAACCATCAAACCTCAGTCATGTTCCCAGGACACAGGTGTCCAGAATCAAACCTCAGTCATGTTCCCAGGGCACAGGCTTCCAGAAACAAACCTCAGTCATGTTCCCAGGACACAAGTTTCCAGAATCAACCAGATATCATGCTTCCTGGCCACAGTCTTCCAGAATCAAACCTTAGTCGTGTTGCCAAGCCACAGGTTTCCACCATCAAACCTCAGACATGTTCCCAGGCCACAGGGTTCGAGAATCAATCCTCAGTTATGTTTCCCGGCTACAGGGTTCTAGAATAAAACCTCAGTCATGTTCCCAATCCACAGGGTTCCAGAACCAAGGCTCAGTCAGGTTCCCGGGGCACAGTATTCCACAATCTAAACAGATGTCACATGCCCAGTCCCGAGGGTTACCGAATCCACCGGTATCATGTTCCCAGGCAACAGGGTTCCAGAATCAATCCTCAGTTATGTTCCCAGGCTACAGGGTTCCAGAATAAAACCTCAGTCATGTTCCCAGTCCACAGGGTTTCAGAACCAAGGCTCAGTCAGGTTCCCGGGGCACAGTATTCCACAATCTAAACAGATGTCATGTTCCCAGGCCACAGTTTTCCAGAATCACGCCTCAGTCATGTTCCCAGGCCACAGGGATCCAGAATCAAACGTCAGTCATGTTGCCAGGCCACAGGTTTCTGCCATCAAACCTCAGTCACGTTCCCGGGTCACAGGGTTCCTTAATCAAGCCTCAGTCATTTTGCCAGGCCAGAGTGTTCCACCATCAAACCTCAGTCATGATCCCAGGCCACATGTTTCCACAATGAAACCTCAGTCATTTTCTCAGGCCAAAGGTTTCCAGAATCAAACCTCAGTCATATTCCCAGGACACATGGTTCCAGAATCAAACCTGAGTCATGTTCACAGGCCACAGGTTTCAACAATCAAACATCACTCATGTTCCCAGGACACAGGTGTCCAGAAGCAAACCTCAGTCATGTACCCAGGGAACAGGCTTCCAGCAACAAACCTTTGTCATATTCCCAGGACACAGGGTTCCAGAATCAAACCTCAGTCTTGTTCCCAGGACAGAAGTTTCCAGAATCACCCCGATATCATGTTTCCTGGCCACAGTCTTCCAGTATCAAACCTCAGTCATGTTGCCAGGCCACAGGGTTCCACCATCAATCCTCACTCATGTTCCCAGGCCACAGGGTTCCAGAATCAAACCGTTCTCATGTTCCCAGGCCACAGGGTTCCAGAATCCACCGATGTCCTGTTAAAGGCCACAGGGTTCCAGAATCAAACCGTTCTCATGTTCCCGGGCCACAGGGTTCCAGAATCAAGCCTCAGTCATTTTGCCAGGCCAGAGTGTTCCACCATCAAACCTCAGTCATGATCCCAGGCCACATGTTTCCACAATGAAACCTCAATCATTTTCCCAGGCCAAAGGTTTCCAAAATCAAACCTCAGTCATGTTCCCAGGACACATGGTTCCAGAATCAAACCTGAGTCATGTTCGCGGGCCACAGGTTTCAACCATCAAACCTCAGTCATGTTCCCAGGACACAGGTGTCCAGAATCAAACCTCAGTCATGTTCCCAGGGCACAGGCTTCCAGAAACACACCTCAGTCATGTTCCCAGGACACAAGTTTCCAGAATCAACCAGATATCATGCTTCCTGGCCACAGTCTTCCAGAATCAAACCTTAGTCATGTTGCCAAGCCACAGGTTTCCACCATCAAACCTCAGACATGTTCCCAGGCCACAGGGTTCTAGAATCCACCGATGTCATGTTCCCAGGCCACAGGGTTCGAGAATCAATCCTCAGTTATGTTTCCAGGCTACAGGGTTCTAGAATAAAACCTCAGTCATGTTCCCAATCCACAGGGTTCCAGAACCAAGGCTCAGTCAGGTTCCCGGGGCACAGTAGTCCACAATCTAAACAGATGTCACATGCCCAGTCCCCAGGGTTCCAGAATCCACCGGTATCATGTTCCCAGGCCACAGGGTTCCAGAATCAATCCTCAGTTATGTTCCCAGGCTACAGGGTTCCAGAATAAAACCTCAGTCATGTTCCCAGTCCACAGGGTTTCAGAACCAAGGCTCAGTCAGGTTCCCGGGGCACAGTATTCCACAATCTAAACAGATGTCAGCTTCCCAGGCCACAGTTTTCCAGAATCACGCCTCAGTCATGTTCCCAGGCCACAGGGATCCAGAATCAAACGTCAGTCATGTTGCCAGGCCACAGGTTTCTGCCATCAAACCTCAGTCACGTTCCCGGGCCACAGGGTTCCAGAATCAAGCCTCAGTCATTTTGCCAGGCCAGAGTGTTCCACCATCAAACCTCAGTCATGATCCCAGGCCACATGTTTCCACAATGAAACCTCAGTCATTTTCTCAGGCCAAAGGTTTCCAGAATCAAACCTCAGTCATATTCCCAGGACACATGGTTCCAGAATCAAACCTGAGTCATGTTCGCAGGCCACAGGTTTCAACAATCAAACATCACTCATGTTCCCAGGACACAGGTGTCCAGAATCAAACCTCAGTCATGTACCCAGGGAACAGGCTTCCAGCAACAAACCTTTGTCATATTCCCAGGACACAGGGTTCCAGAATCAAACCTCAGTCTTGTTCCCAGGACAGAAGTTTCCAGATTCAACCCGATATCATGTTTCCTGGCCACAGTCTTCCAGTATCAAACCTCAGTCATGTTGCCAGGCCACAGGGTTCCACCATCAATCCTCACTCATGTTCCCAGGCCACAGGGTTCCAGAATCAAACCGTTCTCATGTTCCCAGGCCACAGGGTTCCAGAATCCACCGATGTCATGTTAAAGGCCACAGGTTTCCAGAATCAAACCGTTCTCATGTTCCCGGGCCACAGGGTTCCAGAATCAAGCCTCAGTCATTTTGCCAGGCCAGAGTGTTCCACCATCAAACCTCAGTCATGATCCCAGGCCACATGTTTCCACAATGAAACCTCAGTCATTTTCCCAGGCCAAAGGTTTCCAAAATCAAACCTCAGTCATGTTCCCAGGACACATGGTTCCAGAATCAAACCTGAGTCATGTTCGCGGGCCACAGGTCTCAACCATCAAACCTCAGTCATGTTCCCAGGACACAGGTGTCCAGAATCAAACCTCAGTCATGTTCCCAGGGCACAGGCTTCCAGAAACAAACCTCAGTCATGTTCCCAGGACACAAGTTTCCAGAATCAACCAGATATCATGCTTCCTGGCCACAGTCTTCCAGAATCAAACCTTAGTCGTGTTGCCAAGCCACAGGTTTCCACCATCAAACCTCAGACATGTTCCCAGGCCACAGGGTTCGAGAATCAATCCTCAGTTATGTTTCCCGGCTACAGGGTTCTAGAATAAAACCTCAGTCATGTTCCCAATCCACAGGGTTCCAGAACCAAGGCTCAGTCAGGTTCCCGGGGCACAGTATTCCACAATCTAAACAGATGTCACATGCCCAGTCCCGAGGGTTACCGAATCCACCGGTATCATGTTCCCAGGCAACAGGGTTCCAGAATCAATCCTCAGTTATGTTCCCAGGCTACAGGGTTCCAGAATAAAACCTCAGTCATGTTCCCAGTCCACAGGGTTTCAGAACCAAGGCTCAGTCAGGTTCCCGGGGCACAGTATTCCACAATCTAAACAGATGTCATGTTCCCAGGCCACAGTTTTCCAGAATCACGCCTCAGTCATGTTCCCAGGCCACAGGGATCCAGAATCAAACGTCAGTCATGTTGCCAGGCCACAGGTTTCTGCCATCAAACCTCAGTCACGTTCCCGGGTCACAGGGTTCCTTAATCAAGCCTCAGTCATTTTGCCAGGCCAGAGTGTTCCACCATCAAACCTCAGTCATGATCCCAGGCCACATGTTTCCACAATGAAACCTCAGTCATTTTCTCAGGCCAAAGGTTTCCAGAATCAAACCTCAGTCATATTCCCAGGACACATGGTTCCAGAATCAAACCTGAGTCATGTTCACAGGCCACAGGTTTCAACAATCAAACATCACTCATGTTCCCAGGACACAGGTGTCCAGAAGCAAACCTCAGTCATGTACCCAGGGAACAGGCTTCCAGCAACAAACCTTTGTCATATTCCCAGGACACAGGGTTCCAGAATCAAACCTCAGTCTTGTTCCCAGGACAGAAGTTTCCAGAATCAACCCGATATCATGTTTCCTGGCCACAGTCTTCCAGTATCAAACCTCAGTCATGTTGCCAGGCCACAGGGTTCCACCATCAATCCTCACTCATGTTCCCAGGCCACAGGGTTCCAGAATCAAACCGTTCTCATGTTCCCAGGCCACAGGGTTCCAGAATCCACCGATGTCCTGTTAAAGGCCACAGGGTTCCAGAATCAAACCGTTCTCATGTTCCCGGGCCACAGGGTTCCAGAATCAAGCCTCAGTCATTTTGCCAGGCCAGAGTGTTCCACCATCAAACCTCAGTCATGATCACAGGCCACATGTTTCCACAATGAAACCTCAATCATTTTCCCAGGCCAAAGGTTTCCAAAATCAAACCTCAGTCATGTTCCCAGGACACATGGTTCCAGAATCAAACCTGAGTCATGTTCGCGGGCCACAGGTTTCAACCATCAAACCTCAGTCATGTTCCCAGGACACAGGTGTCCAGAATCAAACCTCAGTCATGTTCCCAGGGCACAGGCTTCCAGAAACACACCTCAGTCATGTTCCCAGGACACAAGTTTCCAGAATCAACCAGATATCATGCTTCCTGGCCACAGTCTTCCAGAATCAAACCTTAGTCATGTTGCCAAGCCACAGGTTTCCACCATCAAACCTCAGACATGTTCCCAGGCCACAGGGTTCTAGAATCCACCGATGTCATGTTCCCAGGCCACAGGGTTCGAGAATCAATCCTCAGTTATGTTTCCAGGCTACAGGGTTCTAGAATAAAACCTCAGTCATGTTCCCAATCCACAGGGTTCCAGAACCAAGGCTCAGTCAGGTTCCCGGGGCACAGTAGTCCACAATCTAAACAGATGTCACATGCCCAGTCCCCAGGGTTCCAGAATCCACCGGTATCATGTTCCCAGGCCACAGGGTTCCAGAATCAATCCTCAGTTATGTTCCCAGGCTACAGGGTTCCAGAATAAAACCTCAGTCATGTTCCCAGTCCACAGGGTTTCAGAACCAAGGCTCAGTCAGGTTCCCGGGGCACAGTATTCCACAATCTAAACAGATGTCAGCTTCCCAGGCCACAGTTTTCCAGAATCACGCCTCAGTCATGTTCCCAGGCCACAGGGATCCAGAATCAAACGTCAGTCATGTTGCCAGGCCACAGGTTTCTGCCATCAAACCTCAGTCACGTTCCCGGGCCACAGGGTTCCAGAATCAAGCCTCAGTCATTTTGCCAGGCCAGAGTGTTCCACCATCAAACCTCAGTCATGATCCCAGGCCACATGTTTCCACAATGAAACCTCAGTCATTTTCTCAGGCCAAAGGTTTCCAGAATCAAACCTCAGTCATATTCCCAGGACACATGGTTCCAGAATCAAACCTGAGTCATGTTCGCAGGCCACAGGTTTCAACAATCAAACATCACTCATGTTCCCAGGACACAGGTGTCCAGAATCAAACCTCAGTCATGTACCCAGGGAACAGGCTTCCAGCAACAAACCTTTGTCATATTCCCAGGACACAGGGTTCCAGAATCAAACCTCAGTCTTGTTCCCAGGACAGAAGTTTCCAGATTCAACCCGATATCATGTTTCCTGGCCACAGTCTTCCAGTATCAAACCTCAGTCATGTTGCCAGGCCACAGGGTTCCACCATCAATCCTCACTCATGTTCCCAGGCCACAGGGTTCCAGAATCAAACCGTTCTCATGTTCCCAGGCCACAGGGTTCCAGAATCCACCGATGTCATGTTAAAGGCCACAGGGTTCCAGAATCAAACCGTTCTCATGTTCCCGGGCCACAGGGTTCCAGAATCAAGCCTCAGTCATTTTGCCAGGCCAGAGTGTTCCACCATCAAACCTCAGTCATGATCCCAGGCCACATGTTTCCACAATGAAACCTCAGTCATTTTCCCAGGCCAAAGGTTTCCAAAATCAAACCTCAGTCATATTCCCAGGACACATGGTTCCAGAATCAAACCTGAGTCATGTTCGCGGGCCACAGGTTTCAACCATCAAACCTCAGTCATGTTCCCAGGACACAGGTGTCCAGAATCAAACCTCAGTCATGTTCCCAGGGCACAGGCTTCCAGAAACAAACCTCAGTCATGTTCCCAGGACACAAGTTTCCAGAATCAACCAGATATCATGCTTCCTGGCCACAGTCTTCCAGAATCAAACCTTAGTCGTGTTGCCAAGCCACAGGTTTCCACCATCAAACCTCAGACATGTTCCCAGGCCACAGGGTTCGAGAATCAATCCTCAGTTATGTTTCCCGGCTACAGGGTTCTAGAATAAAACCTCAGTCATGTTCCCAATCCACAGGGTTCCAGAACCAAGGCTCAGTCAGGTTCCCGGGGCACAGTATTCCACAATCTAAACAGATGTCACATGCCCAGTCCCGAGGGTTACCGAATCCACCGGTATCATGTTCCCAGGCAACAGGGTTCCAGAATCAATCCTCAGTTATGTTCCCAGGCTACAGGGTTCCAGAATAAAACCTCAGTCATGTTCCCAGTCCACAGGGTTTCAGAACCAAGGCTCAGTCAGGTTCCCGGGGCACAGTATTCCACAATCTAAACAGATGTCATGTTCCCAGGCCACAGTTTTCCAGAATCACGCCTCAGTCATGTTCCCAGGCCACAGGGATCCAGAATCAAACGTCAGTCATGTTGCCAGGCCACAGGTTTCTGCCATCAAACCTCAGTCACGTTCCCGGGTCACAGGGTTCCTTAATCAAGCCTCAGTCATTTTGCCAGGCCAGAGTGTTCCACCATCAAACCTCAGTCATGATCCCAGGCCACATGTTTCCACAATGAAACCTCAGTCATTTTCTCAGGCCAAAGGTTTCCAGAATCAAACCTCAGTCATATTCCCAGGACACATGGTTCCAGAATCAAACCTGAGTCATGTTCACAGGCCACAGGTTTCAACAATCAAACATCACTCATGTTCCCAGGACACAGGTGTCCAGAAGCAAACCTCAGTCATGTACCCAGGGAACAGGCTTCCAGCAACAAACCTTTGTCATATTCCCAGGACACAGGGTTCCAGAATCAAACCTCAGTCTTGTTCCCAGGACAGAAGTTTCCAGAATCAACCCGATATCATGTTTCCTGGCCACAGTCTTCCAGTATCAAACCTCAGTCATGTTGCCAGGCCACA
This sequence comes from Balaenoptera physalus, assembly GCF_965194825.1. Lineage (NCBI taxonomy): Eukaryota > Metazoa > Chordata > Mammalia > Artiodactyla > Balaenopteridae > Balaenoptera > Balaenoptera physalus. Next base: position 91,722 of record NW_028124876.1, read on the forward strand.
GGGTTCCACCATCAATCCTCACTCATGTTCCCAGGCCACAGGGTTCCAGAATCAAACCGTTCTCATGTTCCCAGGCCACAGGGTTCCAGAATCCACCGATGTCCTGTTAAAGGCCACAGGGTTCCAGAATCAAACCGTTCTCATGTTCCCGGGCCACAGGGTTCCAGAATCAAGCCTCAGTCATTTTGCCAGGCCAGAGTGTTCCACCATCAAACCTCAGTCATGATCACAGGCCACATGTTTCCACAATGAAACCTCAATCATTTTCCCAGGCCAAAGGTTTCCAAAATCAAACCTCAGTCATGTTCCCAGGACACATGGTTCCAGAATCAAACCTGAGTCATGTTCGCGGGCCACAGGTTTCAACCATCAAACCTCAGTCATGTTCCCAGGACACAGGTGTCCAGAATCAAACCTCAGTCATGTTCCCAGGGCACAGGCTTCCAGAAACACACCTCAGTCATGTTCCCAGGACACAAGTTTCCAGAATCAACCAGATATCATGCTTCCTGGCCACAGTCTTCCAGAATCAAACCTTAGTCATGTTGCCAAGCCACAGGTTTCCACCATCAAACCTCAGACATGTTCCCAGGCCACAGGGTTCTAGAATCCACCGATGTCATGTTCCCAGGCCACAGGGTTCGAGAATCAATCCTCAGTTATGTTTCCAGGCTACAGGGTTCTAGAATAAAACCTCAGTCATGTTCCCAATCCACAGGGTTCCAGAACCAAGGCTCAGTCAGGTTCCCGGGGCACAGTAGTCCACAATCTAAACAGATGTCACATGCCCAGTCCCCAGGGTTCCAGAATCCACCGGTATCATGTTCCCAGGCCACAGGGTTCCAGAATCAATCCTCAGTTATGTTCCCAGGCTACAGGGTTCCAGAATAAAACCTCAGTCATGTTCCCAGTCCACAGGGTTTCAGAACCAAGGCTCAGTCAGGTTCCCGGGGCACAGTATTCCACAATCTAAACAGATGTCAGCTTCCCAGGCCACAGTTTTCCAGAATCACGCCTCAGTCATGTTCCCAGGCCACAGGGATCCAGAATCAAACGTCAGTCATGTTGCCAGGCCACAGGTTTCTGCCATCAAACCTCAGTCACGTTCCCGGGCCACAGGGTTCCAGAATCAAGCCTCAGTCATTTTGCCAGGCCAGAGTGTTCCACCATCAAACCTCAGTCATGATCCCAGGCCACATGTTTCCACAATGAAACCTCAGTCATTTTCTCAGGCCAAAGGTTTCCAGAATCAAACCTCAGTCATATTCCCAGGACACATGGTTCCAGAATCAAACCTGAGTCATGTTCGCAGGCCACAGGTTTCAACAATCAAACATCACTCATGTTCCCAGGACACAGGTGTCCAGAATCAAACCTCAGTCATGTACCCAGGGAACAGGCTTCCAGCAACAAACCTTTGTCATATTCCCAGGACACAGGGTTCCAGAATCAAACCTCAGTCTTGTTCCCAGGACAGAAGTTTCCAGAATCAACCCGATATCATGTTTCCTGGCCACAGTCTTCCAGTATCAAACCTCAGTCATGTTGCCAGGCCACAGGGTTCCACCATCAATCCTCACTCATGTTCCCAGGCCACAGGGTTCCAGAATCAAACCGTTCTCATGTTCCCAGGCCACAGGGTTCCAGAATCCACCGATGTCATGTTAAAGGCCACAGGGTTCCAGAATCAAACCGTTCTCATGTTCCCGGGCCACAGGGTTCCAGAATCAAGCCTCAGTCATTTTGCCAGGCCAGAGTGTTCCACCATCAAACCTCAGTCATGATCCCAGGCCACATGTTTCCACAATGAAACCTCAGTCATTTTCCCAGGCCAAAGGTTTCCAAAATCAAACCTCAGTCATGTTCCCAGGACACATGGTTCCAGAATCAAACCTGAGTCATGTTCGCGGGCCACAGGTTTCAACCATCAAACCTCAGTCATGTTCCCAGGACACAGGTGTCCAGAATCAAACCTCAGTCATGTTCCCAGGGCACAGGCTTCCAGAAACAAACCTCAGTCATGTTCCCAGGACACAAGTTTCCAGAATCAACCAGATATCATGCTTCCTGGCCACAGTCTTCCAGAATCAAACCTTAGTCATGTTGCCAAGCCACAGGTTTCCACCATCAAACCTCAGACATGTTCCCAGGCCACAGGGTTCTAGAATCCACCGATGTCATGTTCCCAGGCCACAGGGTTCAAGAATCAATCCTCAGTTATGTTTCCCGGCTACAGGGTTCTAGAATAAAACCTCAGTCATGTTCCCAATCCACAGGGTTCCAGAACCAAGGCTCAGTCAGGTTCCCGGGGCACAGTATTCCACAATCTAAACAGATGTCACATGCCCAGTCCCGAGGGTTCCAGAATCCACCGGTATCATGTTCCCAGGCAACAGGGTTCCAGAATCAATCCTCAGTTATGTTCCCAGGCTACAGGGTTCCAGAATAAAACCTCAGTCATGTTCCCAGTCCACAGGGTTTCAGAACCAAGGCTCAGTCAGGTTCCCGGGGCACAGTATTCCACAATCTAAACAGATGTCATGTTCCCAGGCCACAGTTTTCCAGAATCACGCCTCAGTCATGTTCCCAGGCCACAGGGATCCAGAATCAAACGTCAGTCATGTTGCCAGGCCACAGGTTTCTGCCATCAAACCTCAGTCACGTTCCCGGGTCACAGGGTTCCTTAATCAAGCCTCAGTCATTTTGCCATGCCAGAGTGTTCCACCATCAAACCTCAGTCATGATATCAGGCCACATGTTTCCACAATGAAACCTCAGTCATTTTCTCAGGCCAAAGGTTTCCAGAATCAAACCTCAGTCATATTCCCAGGACACATGGTTCCAGAATCAAACCTGAGTCATGTTCGCAGGCCACAGGTTTCAACAATCAAACATCACTCATGTTCCCAGGACACAAGTGTCCAGAATCAAACCTCAGTCATGTACCCAGGGAACAGGCTTCCAGCAACAAACCTTTGTCATATTCCCAGGACACAGGGTTCCAGAATCAAACCTCAGTCTTGTTCCCAGGACAGAAGTTTCCATAATCAACCCGATATCATGTTTCCTGGCCACAGTCTTCCAGTATCAAACCTCAGTCATGTTGCCAGGCCACAGGGTTCCACCATCAATCCTCACTCATGTTCCCAGGCCACAGGGTTCCAGAATCAAACCGTTCTCATGTTCCCAGGCCACAGGGTTCCAGAATCCACCGATGTCATGTTAAAGGCCACAGGGTTCCAGAATCAAACCGTTCTCATGTTCCCGGGCCACAGGGTTCCAGAATCAAGCCTCAGTCATTTTGCCAGGCCAGAGTGTTCCACCATCAAACCTCAGTCATGATCCCAGGCCACATGTTTCCACAATGAAACCTCAGTCATTTTCTCAGGCCAAAGGTTTCCAGAATCAAACCTCAGTCATATTCCCAGGACACATGGTTCCAGAATCAAACCTGAGTCATGTTCGCAGGCCACAGGTTTCAACAATCAAACATCACTCATGTTCCCAGGACACAGGTGTCCAGAATCAAACCTCAGTCAGGTACCCAGGGAACAGGCTTCCAGCAACAAACCTTTGTCATATTCCCAGGACACAGGGTTCCAGAATCAAACCTCAGTCTTGTTCCCAGGACAGAAGTTTCCAGAATCAACCCGATATCATGTTTCCTGGCCACAGTCTTCCAGTATCAAGCCTCAGTCATGTTGCCAGGCCACAGGGTTCCACCATCAATCCTCACTCATGTTCCCAGGCCACAGGGTTCCAGAATCAAACCGTTCTCATGTTCCCAGGCCACAGGGTTCCAGAATCCACCGATGTCATGTTAAAGGCCACAGGGTTCCAGAATCAAACCGTTCTCATGTTCCCGGGCCACAGGGTTCCAGAATCAAGCCTCAGTCATTTTGCCAGGCCAGAGTGTTCCACCATCAAACCTCAGTCATGATCCCAGGCCACATGTTTCCACAATGAAACCTCAGTCATTTTCCCAGGCCAAAGGTTTCCAAAATCAAACCTCAGTCATGTTCCCAGGACACATGGTTCCAGAATCAAACCTGAGTCATGTTCGCGGGCCACAGGTTTCAACCATCAAACCTCAGTCATGTTCCCAGGACACAGGGGTCCAGAATCAAACCTCAGTCATGTTCCCAGGGCACAGGCTTCCAGAAACAAACCTCAGTCATGTTCCCAGGACACAAGTTTCCAGAATCAACCAGATATCATGCTTCCTGGCCACAGTCTTCCAGAATCAAACCTTAGTCATGTTGCCAAGCCACAGGTTTCCACCATCAAACCTCAGACATGTTCCCAGGCCACAGGGTTCTAGAATCCACCGATGTCATGTTCCCAGGCCACAGGGTTCGAGAATCAATCCTCAGTTATGTTTCCCGGCTACAGGGTTCTAGAATAAAACCTCAGTCATGTTCCCAATCCACAGGGTTCCAGAACCAAGGCTCAGTCAGGTTCCCGGGGCACAGTATTCCACAATCTAAACAGATGTCACATGCCCAGTCCCAAGGGTTCCAGAATCCACCGGTATCATGTTCCCAGGCCACAGGGTTCCAGAATCAATCCTCAGTTATGTTCCCAGGACACATGGTTCCAGAATCAAACCTGAGTCATGTTCGCAGGCCACAGGTTTCAACAATCAAACATCACTCATGTTCCCAGGACACAGGTGTCCAGAATCAAACCTCAGTCATGTACCCAGGGAACAGGCTTCCAGCAACAAACCTTTGTCATATTCCCAGGACACAGGGTTCCAGAATCAAACCTCAGTCTTGTTCCCAGGACAGAAGTTTCCAGAATCAACCCGATATCATGTTTCCTGGCCACAGTCTTCCAGTATCAAACCTCAGTCATGTTGCCAGGCCACAGGGTTCCACCATCAATCCTCACTCATGTTCCCAGGCCACAGGGTTCCAGAATCAAACCGTTCTCATGTTCCCACGCCACAGGGTTCCAGAATCCACCGGTATCATGTTCCCAGGCAACAGGGTTCCAGAATCAATCCTCAGTTATGTTCCCAGGCTACAGGGTTCCAGAATAAAACCTCAGTCATGTTCCCAGTCCACAGGGTTTCAGAACCAAGGCTCAGTCAGGTTCCCGGGGCACAGTATTCCACAATCTAAACAGATGTCATGTTCCCAGGCCACAGTTTTCCAGAATCACGCCTCAGTCATGTTCCCAGGCCACAGGGATCCAGAATCAAACGTCAGTCATGTTGCCAGGCCACAGGTTTCTGCCATCAAACCTCAGTCACGTTCCCGGGTCACAGGGTTCCTTAATCAAGCCTCAGTCATTTTGCCATGCCAGAGTGTTCCACCATCAAACCTCAGTCATGATATCAGGCCACATGTTTCCACAATGAAACCTCAGTCATTTTCTCAGGCCAAAGGTTTCCAGAATCAAACCTCAGTCATATTCCCAGGACACATGGTTCCAGAATCAAACCTGAGTCATGTTCGCAGGCCACAGGTTTCAACAATCAAACATCACTCATGTTCCCAGGACACAGGTGTCCAGAATCAAACCTCAGTCATGTACCCAGGGAACAGGCTTCCAGCAACAAACCTTTGTCATATTCCCAGGACACAGGGTTCCAGAATCAAACCTCAGTCTTGTTCCCAGGACAGAAGTTTCCATAATCAACCCGATATCATGTTTCCTGGCCACAGTCTTCCAGTATCAAACCTCAGTCATGTTGCCAGGCCACAGGGTTCCACCATCAATCCTCACTCATGTTCCCAGGCCACAGGGTTCCAGAATCAAACCGTTCTCATGTTCCCAGGCCACAGGGTTCCAGAATCCACCGATGTCATGTTAAAGGCCACAGGGTTCCAGAATCAAACCGTTCTCATGTTCCCGGGCCACAGGGTTCCAGAATCAAGCCTCAGTCATTTTGCCAGGCCAGAGTGTTCCACCATCAAACCTCAGTCATGATCCCAGGCCACATGTTTCCACAATGAAACCTCAGTCATTTTCTCAGGCCAAAGGTTTCCAGAATCAAACCTCAGTCATATTCCCAGGACACATGGTTCCAGAATCAAACCTGAGTCATGTTCGCAGGCCACAGGTTTCAACAATCAAACATCACTCATGTTCCCAGGACACAGGTGTCCAGAATCAAACCTCAGTCATGTACCCAGGGAACAGGCTTCCAGCAACAAACCTTTGTCATATTCCCAGGACACAGGGTTCCAGAATCAAACCTCAGTCTTGTTCCCAGGACAGAAGTTTCCAGAATCAACCCGATATCATGTTTCCTGGCCACAGTCTTCCAGTATCAAGCCTCAGTCATGTTGCCAGGCCACAGGGTTCCACCATCAATCCTCACTCATGTTCCCAGGCCACAGGGTTCCAGAATCAAACCGTTCTCATGTTCCCAGGCCACAGGGTTCCAGAATCCACCGATGTCATGTTAAAGGCCACAGGGTTCCAGAATCAAACCGTTCTCATGTTCCCGGGCCACAGGGTTCCAGAATCAAGCCTCAGTCATTTTGCCAGGCCAGAGTGTTCCACCATCAAACCTCAGTCATGATCCCAGGCCACATGTTTCCACAATGAAACCTCAGTCATTTTCCCAGGCCAAAGGTTTCCAAAATCAAACCTCAGTCATGTTCTCAGGACACAGGTGTCCAGAATCAAACCTCAGTCATGTTCCCAGGGCACAGGCTTCCAGAAACACACCTCAGTCATGTTCCCAGGACACAAGTTTCCAGAATCAACCAGATATCATGTTTCCTGGGCACAGTCTTCCAGAATCAAACCTTAGTCATGTTGCCAAGCCACAGGTTTCCACCATCAAACCTCAGACATGTTCCCAGGCAACAGGGTTCAAGAATCAATCCTCAGTTATGTTTCCCGGCTACAGGGTTCTAGAATAAAACCTCAGTCATGTTCCCAATCCAAGGGTTCCAGAACCAAGGCTCAGTCAGGTTCCCGGGGCACAGTATTCCACAATCTAAACAGATGTCATGTTCCCAGGCCACAGTTTTCCAGAATCACGCCTCAGTCATGTTCCCAGGCCACAGGGATCCAGAATCAAACGTCAGTCATGTTGCCAGGACACAGGTTTCTGCCATCAAACCTCAGTCACGTTCCCGGGCCACAGGGTTCCAGAATCAAGCTTCAGTCATTTTGCCAGGCCAGAGTGTTCCACCATCAAACCTCAGTCATGATCCCAGGCCACATGTTTCCACAATGAAACCTCAGTCATTTTCTCAGGCCAAAGGTTTCCAGAATCAAACCTCAGTCATATTCCCAGGACACATGGTTCCAGAATCAAACCTGAGTCATGTTCGCAGGCCACAGGTTTCAACCATCAAACCTCAGTCATGTTCCCAGGACACAGGTGTCCAGAATCAAACCTCAGTCATGTTCCCAGGGAACAGGCTTCCAGCAACAAACCTTTGTCATATTCCCAGGACACAGGGTTCCAGAATCAAACCTCAGTCTTGTTCCCAGGACAGAAGTTTCCAGAATCAACCCGATATCATGTTTCCTGGCCACAGTCTTCCAGTATCAAACCTCAGTCATGTTGCCAGGCCACAGGGTTCCACCATCAATCCTCACTCATGTTCCCAGGCCACAGGGTTCCAGAATCAAACCGTTCTCATGTTCCCAGGCCACAGGGTTCCAGAATCCACCGATGTCATGTTAAAGGCCACAGGGTTCCAGAATCAAACCGTTCTCATGTTCCCGGGCCACAGGGTTCCAGAATCAAGCCTCAGTCATTTTGCCAGGCCAGAGTGTTCCACCATCAAACCTCAGTCATGATCCCAGGCCACATGTTTCCACAATGAAACCTCAGTCATTTTCTCAGGCCAAAGGTTTCCAGAATCAAACCTCAGTCATATTCCCAGGACACATGGTTCCAGAATCAAACCTGAGTCATGTTCGCAGGCCACAGGTTTCAACAATCAAACATCACTCATGTTCCCAGGACACAGGTGTCCAGAATCAAACCTCAGTCATGTACCCAGGGAACAGGCTTCCAGCAACAAACCTTTGTCATATTCCCAGGACACAGGGTTCCAGAATCAAACCTCAGTCTTGTTCCCAGGACAGAAGTTTCCAGAATCAACCCGATATCATGTTTCCTGGCCACAGTCTTCCAGTATCAAACCTCAGTCATGTTGCCAGGCCACAGGGTTCCACCATCAATCCTCACTCATGTTCCCAGGCCACAGGGTTCCAAAATCAAACCGTTCTCATGTTCCCAGGCCACAGGGTTCCAGAATCCACCGATGTCATGTTAAAGGCCACAGGGTTCCAGAATCAAACCGTTCTCATGTTCCCGGGCCACAGGGTTCCAGAATCAAGCCTCAGTCATTTTGCCAGGCCAGAGTGTTCCACCATCAAACCTCAGTCATGATCCCAGGCCACATGTTTCCACAATGAAACCTCAGTCATTTTCCCAGGCCAAAGGTTTCCAAAATCAAACCTCAGTCATGTTCCCAGGACACATGGTTCCAGAATCAAACCTGAGTCATGTTCGCGGGCCACAGGTTTCAACCATCAAACCTCAGTCATGTTCCCAGGACACAGGGGTCCAGAATCAAACCTCAGTCATGTTCCCAGGGCACAGGCTTCCAGAAACAAACCTCAGTCATGTTCCCAGGACACAAGTTTCCAGAATCAACCAGATATCATGCTTCCTGGCCACAGTCTTCCAGAATCAAACCTTAGTCATGTTGCCAAGCCACAGGTTTCCACCATCAAACCTCAGACATGTTCCCAGGCCACAGGGTTCTAGAATCCACCGATGTCATGTTCCCAGGCCACAGGGTTCGAGAATCAATCCTCAGTTATGTTTCCCGGCTACAGGGTTCTAGAATAAAACCTCAGTCATGTTCCCAATCCACAGGGTTCCAGAACCAAGGCTCAGTCAGGTTCCCGGGGCACAGTATTCCACAATCTAAACAGATGTCACATGCCCAGTCCCCAGGGTTCCAGAATCCACCGGTATCATGTTCCCAGGCCACAGGGTTCCAGAATCAATCCTCAGTTATGTTCCCAGGACACATGGTTCCAGAATCAAACCTGAGTCATGTTCGCAGGCCACAGGTTTCAACAATCAAACATCACTCATGTTCCCAGGACACAGGTGTCCAGAATCAAACCTCAGTCATGTACCCAGGGAACAGGCTTCCAGCAACAAACCTTTGTCATATTCCCAGGACACAGGGTTCCAGAATCAAACCTCAGTCTTGTTCCCAGGACAGAAGTTTCCAGAATCAACCCGATATCATGTTTCCTGGCCACAGTCTTCCAGTATCAAACCTCAGTCATGTTGCCAGGCCACAGGGTTCCACCATCAATCCTCACTCATGTTCCCAGGCCACAGGGTTCCAGAATCAAACCGTTCTCATGTTCCCACGCCACAGGGTTCCAGAATCCACCGATGTCATGTTAAAGGCCACAGGGTTCCAGAATCAAACCGTTCTCATGTTCCCGGGCCACAGGGTTCCAGAATCAAGCCTCAGTCATTTTGGCAGGCCAGAGTGTTCCACCATCAAACCTCAGTCATGATCCCAGGCCACATGTTTCCACAATGAAACCTCAGTCATTTTCCCAGGCCAAAGGTTTCCAAAATCAAACCTCAGTCATGTTCCCAGGACACAGGTGTCCAGAATCAAACCTCAGTCATGTTCCCAGGGCACAGGCTTCCAGAAACACACCTCAGTCATGTTCCCAGGACACAAGTTTCCAGAATCAACCAGATATCATGTTTCCTGGCCACAGTCTTCCAGAATCAATCCTTAGTCATGTTGCCAAGCCACAGGTTTCCACCATCAAACCTCAGACATGTTCCCAGGCCACAGGGTTCGAGAATCAATCCTCAGTTATGTTTCCCGGCTACAGGGTTCTAGAATAAAACCTCAGTCATGTTCCCAATCCACAGGGTTCCAGAACCAAGGCTCAGTCAGGTTCCCGGGGCACAGTATTCCACAATCTAAACAGATGTCATGTTCCCAGGCCACAGTTTTCCAGAATCACGCCTCAGTCATGTTCCCAGGCCACAGGGATCCAGAATCAAACGTCAGTCATGTTGCCAGGGCACAGGTTTCTGCCATCAAACCTCAGTCACGTTCCCGGGCCACAGGGTTCCAGAATCAAGCTTCAGTCATTTTGCCAGGCCAGAGTGTTCCACCATCAAACCTCAGTCATGATCCCAGGCCACATGTTTCCACAATGAAACCTCAGTCATTTTCTCAGGCCAAAGGTTTCCAGAATCAAACCTCAGTCATATTCCCAGGACACATGGTTCCAGAATCAAACCTGAGTCATGTTCGCAGGCCACAGGTTTCAACCATCAAACCTCAGTCATGTTCCCAGGACACAGGTGTCCAGAATCAAACCTCAGTCATGTACCCAGGGAACAGGCTTTCAGCAACAAACCTTTGTCATATTCCCAGGACACAGGGTTCCAGAATCAAACCTCAGTCTTGTTCCCAGGACAGAAGTTTCCAGAATCAACCCGATATCATGTTTCCTGGCCACAGTCTTCCAGTATCAAACCTCAGTCATGTTGCCAGGCCACAGGGTTCCACCATCAATCCTCACTCATGTTCCCAGGCCACAGGGTTCCAGAATCAAACCGTTCTCATGTTCCCAGGCCACAGGGTTCCAGAATCCACCGATGTCATGTTAAAGGCCACAGGGTTCCAGAATCAAACCGTTCTCATGTTCCCGGGCCACAGGGTTCCAGAATCAAGCCTCAGTCATTTTGCCAGGCCAGAGTGTTCCACCATCAAACCTCAGTCATGATCCCAGGCCACATGTTTCCACAATGAAACCTCAGTCATTTTCCCAGGCCAAAGGTTTCCAAAATCAAACCTCAGTCATGTTCTCAGGACACAGGTGTCCAGAATCAAACCTCAGTCATGTTCCCAGGGCACAGGCTTCCAGAAACACACCTCAGTCATGTTCCCAGGACACAAGTTTCCAGAATCAACCAGATATCATGTTTCCTGGGCACAGTCTTCCAGAATCAAACCTTAGTCATGTTGCCAAGCCACAGGTTTCCACCATCAAACCTCAGACATGTTCCCAGGCCACAGGGTTCAAGAATCAATCCTCAGTTATGTTTCCCGGCTACAGGGTTCTAGAATAAAACCTCAGTCATGTTCCCAATCCAAGGGTTCCAGAACCAAGGCTCAGTCAGGTTCCCGGGGCACAGTATTCCACAATCTAAACAGATGTCATGTTCCCAGGCCACAGTTTTCCAGAATCACGCCTCAGTCATGTTCCCAGGCCACAGGGATCCAGAATCAAACGTCAGTCATGTTGCCAGGACACAGGTTTCTGCCATCAAACCTCAGTCACGTTCCCGGGCCACAGGGTTCCAGAATCAAGCTTCAGTCATTTTGCCAGGCCAGAGTGTTCCACCATCAAACCTCAGTCATGATCCCAGGCCACATGTTTCCACAATGAAACCTCAGTCATTTTCTCAGGCCAAAGGTTTCCAGAATCAAACCTCAGTCATATTCCCAGGACACATGGTTCCAGAATCAAACCTGAGTCATGTTCGCAGGCCACAGGTTTCAACCATCAAACCTCAGTCATGTTCCCAGGACACAGGTGTCCAGAATCAAACCTCAGTCATGTACCCAGGGAACAGGCTTCCAGCAACAAACCTTTGTCATATTCCCAGGACACAGGGTTCCAGAATCAAACCTCAGTCTTGTTCCCAGGACAGAAGTTTCCAGAATCAACCCGATATCATGTTTCCTGGCCACAGTCTTCCAGTATCAAACCTCAGTCATGTTGCCAGGCCACAGGGTTCCACCATCAATCCTCACTCATGTTCCCAGGCCACAGGGTTCCAGAATCAAACCGTTCTCATGTTCCCAGGCCACAGGGTTCCAGAATCCACCGATGTCATGTTAAAGGCCACAGGGTTCCAGAATCAAACCGTTCTCATGTTCCCGGGCCACAGGGTTCCAGAATCAAGCCTCAGTCATTTTGCCAGGCCAGAGTGTTCCACCATCAAACCTCAGTCATGATCCCAGGCCACATGTTTCCACAATGAAACCTCAGTCATTTTCTCAGGCCAAAGGTTTCCAGAATCAAACCTCAGTCATATTCCCAGGACACATGGTTCCAGAATCAAACCTGAGTCATGTTCGCAGGCCACAGGTTTCAACAATCAAACATCACTCATGTTCCCAGGACACAGGTGTCCAGAATCAAACCTCAGTCATGTACCCAGGGAACAGGTTTCCAGCAACAAACCTTTGTCATATTCCCAGGACACAGGGTTCCAGAATCAAACCTCAGTCTTGTTCCCAGGACAGAAGTTTCCAGAATCAACCCGATATCATGTTTCCTGGCCACAGTCTTCCAGTATCAAACCTCAGTCATGTTGCCAGGCCACAGGGTTCCACCATCAATCCTCACTCATGTTCCCAGGCCACAGGGTTCCAAAATCAAACCGTTCTCATGTTCCCAGGCCACAGGGTTCCAGAATCCACCGATGTCATGTTAAAGGCCACAGGGTTCCAGAATCAAACCGTTCTCATGTTCCCGGGCCACAGGGTTCCAGAATCAAGCCTCAGTCATTTTGCCAGGCCAGAGTGTTCCACCATCAAACCTCAGTCATGATCCCAGGCCACATGTTTCCACAATGAAACCTCAGTCATTTTCCCAGGCCAAAGGTTTCCAAAATCAAACCTCAGTCATGTTCCCAGGACACATGGTTCCAGAATCAAACCTGAGTCATGTTCGCGGGCCACAGGTTTCAACCATCAAACCTCAGTCATGTTCCCAGGACACAGGGGTCCAGAATCAAACCTCAGTCATGTTCCCAGGGCACAGGCTTCCAGAAACAAACCTCAGTCATGTTCCCAGGACACAAGTTTCCAGAATCAACCAGATATCATGCTTCCTGGCCACAGTCTTCCAGAATCAAACCTTAGTCATGTTGCCAAGCCACAGGTTTCCACCATCAAACCTCAGACATGTTCCCAGGCCACAGGGTTCTAGAATCCACCGATGTCATGTTCCCAGGCCACAGGGTTCGAGAATCAATCCTCAGTTATGTTTCCCGGCTACAGGGTTCTAGAATAAAACCTCAGTCATGTTCCCAATCCACAGGGTTCCAGAACCAAGGCTCAGTCAGGTTCCCGGGGCACAGTATTCCACAATCTAAACAGATGTCACATGCCCAGTCCCCAGGGTTCCAGAATCCACCGGTATCATGTTCCCAGGCCACAGGGTTCCAGAATCAATCCTCAGTTATGTTCCCAGGACACATGGTTCCAGAATCAAACCTGAGTCA
>NW_028124875.1:0-105000 GCF_965194825.1 Balaenoptera physalus
CCACATGGTTCCAGAATAAAACCTCAGTCATGTTCCCTGGACACAGGTTTCAGAAATAAACTCCCAGTCATGTTCCCAGGCCACAGGGTTCCACAATTAAACCTCAGTCATACTCCCAGGCCAGAGGGTTCCACAATCAAACCTCTGTCCTGTTGCTAGGCCAAGGTTCCACCATCAAGCCTCAGTCATGTTCCCAGGAAAGACTGTTCCACAATCAAACCTAAGTCATCTTGCCAAGCCACAGGGTTCCACCATCAAGCCTCACTCATGTTGCCAGGCCACAGGGTTCCACCATCAAGCCTCACTCATGTTCCCAAGCCTGAGGGTTCCACTATCAAACCTCAATCATGTTGCCAGGCCACAGGTTTCAACCATCAAACCTCAGTCATGTTCCCAGTAAACAGGGCTCCAGAATCAAACCAATGTGAAGTTCCCACGCCACGGGGTTCCAGTATCAGGCCTCAGTCATGTTCCCCGTGCACAGGGTGCCACAATCAAACTCAGTCATGTTGCCAGTCCACAGGTTTCTGCCATCACACCTCAGTCAAGTTGCCAGGCCACAGGGTTCCAGAATCAAGCCTCAGTCATTTTGCCAGTCCATAGTGTTCCACCATCAAACCTCAGTCATGATCCCAAGCCACATGTTTCCACAATGAAACCTCAGTCATTTTCCCAGGCCAAAGGTTTCTAGAGTCAAACCTCAGTCATATTCCCAGGACACATGGTTCCAGAATCAAACCTGAGTCAGGTTCGCAGGCCACAGGTTTCAGCAATCAAAACTCAATCATGTTCCCAGGACACAGGTGTCCAGAATCAAACCTCAGTCATGTTCCCAGGGAACAGGTTTCCAGAAACAAACCTCAGTCATGTTCCCAAGGCACAGGGTTCCAGAAACAAACCTCTGTCTTGTTCCCAGGACACAGGTTTCCAGAATCAACCCGATATCATGTTCCCTAGCCACAGTCTTCCAGAATCAAACCTCAGTCATGTTGCCAGGCCACAGGTTTCCACCATCAAACCTCAGGCAGGTTCCCAGGCCACAGGGTTCCAGAATCAAACCGTTCTCATGTTCCCAGGCCACAGGGTTCCAGAATCCACCGTTGTCATTTTCCCAGGCCACAAGATTCCAGAATCAATCCTCAGTTATGTTCCCAGGCTACAGGGTTCCAGAATAAAACCTCAGTCATGTTCCCAGTCCAGAGGGTTCCAGAACCAAGGCTCAGTCAGGTTCCCGGGGCACAGTATTCCACAATCTAAACAGATGTCATGTTCCCAGGCCTCAGGGTTCCAGAATCCACCGATGTCATGTTCCCAGGCCACAGGGTTCCAGAATCAATCCTCAGTTATGTTCCCAGGCTACAGGGTTCCAGAATAAAACCTCAGTCATGTTCCCAGTCCACAGGGTTCCAGAACCAAGGCTCAGTCAGGTTCCCGGGGCACAGTATTCCACAATCTAAATAGATGTCATGTTCCCAGGCCACAGTGTTCCAGAATCACGCCTCAGTCATGTTCCCAGGCCACAGGGATCCAGAATCAAACTTCAGTCATGTTGCCAGGCCATAGGGTACCACCATCAAACCTCAGTCATATTCCCAGGCCACAGGTTTCCAGAATCAAACCGATTTCATGTTCCCAGGCAACAGGGTACCGGAATCCAAACCGATGTCATGTTCCCAGGCCACAGGATTCCACACTCTAACATCAGTCATCTTCCCAGGCCAATGGTTTCCAGAATCAAACCTCAGTCATATTCCCAGGCCACATGGTTCCAGAATCAAACCTCAGTTGTGTTCCTAGGACACAGGCTTCCACAATAAAACCTCAGTCATGTTCCCTGGACACAGGTTTCAGAAATAAAATCCCAGTCATGTTCCCAGGACACAGGGTTCCACAATTAAACCTCAGTCATATTCCCAGGCCAGAGGGTTCCACAATCAAACCTCAGTTCTGTTGCCAGACCACGGTTCCCCCGTCAAGCCTCAGTCATTTTCCCAAGGCACAGGGTTCCAGAATCAAACCTCAGTCTTGTTCCCAGGACAGAGGTTGCCAGAATCAACCCGATATCATGTTCCCTAGCCACAGTCTTCCAGAATCAAACCTCAGTCCTGTTGCCAGGGCACAGGTTTTCACCATCAAACCTCAGGCATGTTCCCAAGCCACAGGGTTCCAGAAGCCACCGATGTCATGTTCCCAGGCCACAAGATTCCACACTCTAACATCAGTCATCTTCCCAGGCCCATGGTTTCCAGAATCAAACCTCAGTCATATTCCCAGGCCACATGGTTCCAGAATAAAACCTCAGTCATGTTCCCTGGACACAGGTTTCAGAAATAAACTCCCAGTCATGTTCCCAGGCCACAGGGTTCCACAATTAAACCTCAGTCATATTCTCAGGCCAGAGGGTTCCACAATCAAACCTCTGTCCTGTTGCTAGGCCACGGTTCCACCATCAAGCCTCAGTCATGTTCCCAGGAAAGACTGTTCCACAATCAAACCTAAGTCATCTTGCCAAGCCACAGGGTTCCACCATCAAGCCTCACTCATGTTGCCAGGCCACAGGGTTCCACCATCAAGCCTCACTCATGTTCCCAAGCCTGAGGGTTCCACTATCAAACCTCAATCATGTTGCCAGGCCACAGGTTTCAACCATCAAACCTCAGTCATATTCCCAGTAAACAGGGCTCCAGAATCAAACCAATGTCAAATTCCCACGCCACGGGGTTCCAGTATCAGGCCTCAGTCATGTTCCCCGTGCACAGGGTGCCACAATCAAACTCAGTCATGTTGCCAGTCCACAGGTTTCTGCCATCACACCTCAGTCAAGTTGCCAGGCCACAGGGTTCCAGAATCAAGCCTCAGTCATTTTGCCAGGCCATAGTGTTCCACCATCAAACCTCAGTCATGATCTCAAGCCACATGTTTCCACAATGAAACCTCAGTCATTTTCCCAGGCCAAAGGTTTCCAGAATCAAACCTCAGTCATATTCCCAGGACACATGGTTCCAGAATCAAACCTGAGTCAGGTTCGCAGGCCACAGGTTTCAGCAATCAAACATCAATCATGTTCCCAGGACACAGGTGTCCAGAATCAAACCTCTGTCTTGTTCTCAGGACACAGGTTTCCAGAATCAACCCGATATCATGTTCCCTAGCCACAGTCTTCCAGAATCAAACCTCAGTCATGTTGCCAGGCCACAGGTTTCCACCATCAAACCTCAGGCAGGTTCCCAGGCCACAGGGTTCCAGAATCAAACCGTTCTCATGTTCCCAGCCCACAGGGTTCCAGAATCCACCGTTGTCATTTTCCCAGGCCACAAGATTCCAGAATCAATCCTCAGTTATGTTCCCAGGCTACAGGGTTCCAGAATAAAACCTCAGTCATGTTCCCAGTCCACAGGGTTCCAGAACCGAGGCTCAGTCAGGTTCCCGGGGCACTGTATTCCACAATCTAAACAGATGTCATGTTCCCAGGCCTCAGGGTTCCAGAATCCACCGATGTCATGTTCCCAGGCCACAGGGTTCCAGAATCAATCCTCAGTTATGTTCCCAGGCTACAGGGTTCCAGAATAAAACCTCAGTCATGTTCCCAGTCCACAGGGTTCCAGAACCAAGGCTCAGTCAGGTTCCCGGGGCACAGTATTCCACAATCTAAATAGATGTCATGTTCCCAGGCCACAGTGTTCCAGAATCACGCCTCAGTCACGTTCCCAGGCCACAGGGATCCAGAATCAAACTTCAGTCATGTTGCCAGGCCATAGGGTACCACCATCAAACCTCAGTCATATTCCCAGGCCACAGGTTTCCAGAATCAAACCGATTTCATGTTCCCAGGCAACAGGGTACCGGAATCCAAACCGATGTCATGTTCCCAGGCCACAGGATTCCACACTCTAACATCAGTCATCTTCCCAGGCCAATGGTTTCCAGAATCAAACCTCAGTCATATTCCCAGGCCACATGGTTCCAGAATCAAACCTCAGTTGTGTTCCCAGGACACAGGGTTCCAGAATAAAACCTCAGTCATGTTCCCTGGACACAGGTTTCAGAAATAAAATCCCAGTCATGTTCCCAGGCCACAGGGTTCCACAATTAAACCTCAGTCATATTCCCAGGCCAGAGGGTTCCACAATCAAACCTCAGTTCTGTTGCCAGACCACGGTTCCCCCGTCAAGCCTCAGTCATGTTCCCAGGGAACAGGCTTCCAGAAACAAACCTCAGTCATTTTCCCAAGGCACAGGGTTCCAGAATCAAACCTCAGTCTTGTTCCCAGGACACAGGTTTCCAGAATCAACCCGATATCATGTTCCCTAGCCACAGTCTTCCAGAATCAAACCTCAGTCATGTTGCCAGGCCACAGGTTTCCACCATCAAACCTCAGGCAGGTTCCCAGGCCACAGGGTTCCAGAATCAAACCGTTCTCATGTTCCCAGGCCACAGGGTTCCAGAATCCACCGTTGTCATTTTCCCAGGCCACAAGATTCCAGAATCAATCCTCAGTTATGTTCCCAGGCTACAGGGTTCCAGAATAAAACCTCAGTCATGTTCCCAGTCCAGAGGGTTCCAGAACCGAGGCTCAGTCAGGTTCCCGGGGCACAGTATTCCACAATCTAAACAGATGTCATGTTCCCAGGCCTCAGGGTTCCAGAATCCACCGATGTCATGTTCCCAGGCCACAGGGTTCCAGAATCAATCCTCAGTTATATTCCCAGGCTACAGGGTTCCAGAATAAAACCTCAGTCATGTTCCCAGTCCACAGGGTTCCAGAACCAAGGCTCAGTCAGGTTCCCGGGCCACAGTATTCCACAATCTAAATAGATGTCATGTTCCCAGGCCACAGTGTTCCAGAATCACGCCTCAGTCATGTTCCCAGGCCACAGGGATCCAGAATCAAACTTCAGTCATGTTGCCAGGCCATAGGGTACCACCATCAAACCTCAGTCATATTCCCAGGCCACAGGTTTCCAGAATCAAACCGATTTCATGTTCCCAGGCAACAGGGTACCGGAATCCAAACCGATGTCATGTTCCCAGGCCACAGGATTCCACACTCTAACATCAGTCATCTTCCCAGGACAATGGTTTCCAGAATCAAACCTCAGTCATATTCCCAGGCCACATGGTTCCAGAATCAAACCTCAGTTGTGTTCCCAGGACACAGGGTTCCAGAATAAAACCTCAGTCATGTTCCCTGGACACAGGTTTCAGAAATAAAATCCCAGTCATGTTCCCAGGCCACAGGGTTCCACAATTAAACCTCAGTCATATTCCCAGGCCAGAGGGTTCCACAATCAAACCTCAGTTCTGTTGCCAGACCACGGTTCCCCCGTCAAGCCTCAGTCATGTTCCCAGGGAACAGGCTTCCAGAAACAAACCTCAGTCATGTTTCCAAGGCACAGGGTTCCAGAATCAAACCTCAGTCTTGTTCCCAGGACACAGGTTGCCAGAATCAACCCGATATCATGTTCCCTAGCCACAGTCTTCCAGAATCAAACCTCAGTCCTGTTGCGAGGGCACAGGTTTCCACCATCAAACCTCAGGCATGTTCCCAAGCCACAGGGTTCCAGAAGCCACCGATGTCATGTTCCCAGGCCACAGGATTCCACACTCTAACATCAGTCATCTTCCCAGGCCCATGGTTTCCAGAATCAAACCTCAGTCATATTCCCAGGCCACATGGTTCCAGAATAAAACCTCAGTCATGTTCCCTGGACACAGGTTTCAGAAATAAACTCCCAGTCATGTTCCCAGGCCACAGGGTTCCACAATTAAACCTCAGTCATACTCCCAGGCCAGAGGGTTCCACAATCAAACCTCTGTCCTGTTGCTAGGCCACGGTTCCACCATCAAGCCTCAGTCATGTTCCCAGGAAAGACTGTTCCACAATCAAACCTAAGTCATCTTGCCAAGCCACAGGGTTCCACCATCAAGCCTCACTCATGTTGCCAGGCCACAGGGTTCCACCATCAAGCCTCACTCATGTTCCCAAGCCTGAGGGTTCCACTATCAAACCTCAATCATGTTGCCAGGCCACAGGTTTCAACCATCAAACCTCAGTCATGTTCCCAGTAAACAGGGCTCCAGAATCAAACCAATGTGAAGTTCCCACGCCACGGGGTTCCAGTATCAGGCCTCAGTCATGTTCCCCGTGCACAGGGTGCCACAATCAAACTCAGTCATGTTGCCAGTCCACAGGTTTCTGCCATCACACCTCAGTCAAGTTGCCAGGCCACAGGGTTCCAGAATCAAGCCTCAGTCATTTTGCCAGTCCATAGTGTTCCACCATCAAACCTCAGTCATGATCCCAAGCCACATGTTTCCACAATGAAACCTCAGTCATTTTCCCAGGCCAAAGGTTTCTAGAGTCAAACCTCAGTCATATTCCCAGGACACATGGTTCCAGAATCAAACCTGAGTCAGGTTCGCAGGCCACAGGTTTCAGCAATCAAAACTCAATCATGTTCCCAGGACACAGGTGTCCAGAATCAAACCTCAGTCATGTTCCCAGGGAACAGGTTTTCAGAAACAAACCTCAGTCATGTTCCCAAGGCACAGGGTTCCAGAAACAAACCTCTGTCTTGTTCCCAGGACACAGGTTTCCAGAATCAACCCGATATCATGTTCCCTAGCCACAGTCTTCCAGAATCAAACCTCAGTCATGTTGCCAGGCCACAGGTTTCCACCATCAAACCTCAGGCAGGTTCCCAGGCCACAGGGTTCCAGAATCAAACCGTTCTCATGTTCCCAGGCCACAGGGTTCCAGAATCCACCGTTGTCATTTTCCCAGGCCACAAGATTCCAGAATCAATCCTCAGTTATGTTCCCAGGCTACAGGGTTCCAGAATAAAACCTCAGTCATGTTCCCTGGACACAGGTTTCAGAAATAAAATCCCAGTCATGTTCCCAGGCCACAGGGTTCCACAATTAAACCTCAGTCATATTCCCAGGCCAGAGGGTTCCACAATCAAACCTCAGTTCTGTTGCCAGACCACGGTTCCCCCGTCAAGCCTCAGTCATGTTCCCAGGGAACAGGCTTCCAGAAACAAACCTCAGTCATGTTTCCAAGGCACAGGGTTCCAGAATCAAACCTCAGTCTTGTTCCCAGGACACAGGTTGCCAGAATCAACCCGATATCATGTTCCCTAGCCACAGTCTTCCAGAATCAAACCTCAGTCCTGTTGCGAGGGCACAGGTTTCCACCATCAAACCTCAGGCATGTTCCCAAGCCACAGGGTTCCAGAAGCCACCGATGTCATGTTCCCAGGCCACAGGATTCCACACTCTAACATCAGTCATCTTCCCAGGCCCATGGTTTCCAGAATCAAACCTCAGTCATATTCCCAGGCCACATGGTTCCAGAATAAAACCTCAGTCATGTTCCCTGGACACAGGTTTCAGAAATAAACTCCCAGTCATGTTCCCAGGCCACAGGGTTCCACAATTAAACCTCAGTCATACTCCCAGGCCAGAGGGTTCCACAATCAAACCTCTGTCCTGTTGCTAGGCCACGGTTCCACCATCAAGCCTCAGTCATGTTCCCAGGAAAGACTGTTCCACAATCAAACCTAAGTCATCTTGCCAAGCCACAGGGTTCCACCATCAAGCCTCACTCATGTTGCCAGGCCACAGGGTTCCACCATCAAGCCTCACTCATGTTCCCAAGCCTGAGGGTTCCACTATCAAACCTCAATCATGTTGCCAGGCCACAGGTTTCAACCATCAAACCTCAGTCATGTTCCCAGTAAACAGGGCTCCAGAATCAAACCAATGTGAAGTTCCCACGCCACGGGGTTCCAGTATCAGGCCTCAGTCATGTTCCCCGTGCACAGGGTGCCACAATCAAACTCAGTCATGTTGCCAGTCCACAGGTTTCTGCCATCACACCTCAGTCAAGTTGCCAGGCCACAGGGTTCCAGAATCAAGCCTCAGTCATTTTGCCAGTCCATAGTGTTCCACCATCAAACCTCAGTCATGATCCCAAGCCACATGTTTCCACAATGAAACCTCAGTCATTTTCCCAGGCCAAAGGTTTCTAGAGTCAAACCTCAGTCATATTCCCAGGACACATGGTTCCAGAATCAAACCTGAGTCAGGTTCGCAGGCCACAGGTTTCAGCAATCAAAACTCAATCATGTTCCCAGGACACAGGTGTCCAGAATCAAACCTCAGTCATGTTCCCAGGGAACAGGTTTTCAGAAACAAACCTCAGTCATGTTCCCAAGGCACAGGGTTCCAGAAACAAACCTCTGTCTTGTTCCCAGGACACAGGTTTCCAGAATCAACCCGATATCATGTTCCCTAGCCACAGTCTTCCAGAATCAAACCTCAGTCATGTTGCCAGGCCACAGGTTTCCACCATCAAACCTCAGGCAGGTTCCCAGGCCACAGGGTTCCAGAATCAAACCGTTCTCATGTTCCCAGGCCACAGGGTTCCAGAATCCACCGTTGTCATTTTCCCAGGCCACAAGATTCCAGAATCAATCCTCAGTTATGTTCCCAGGCTACAGGGTTCCAGAATAAAACCTCAGTCATGTTCCCAGTCCAGAGGGTTCCAGAACCAAGGCTCAGTCAGGTTCCCGGGGCACAGTATTCCACAATCTAAACAGATGTCATGTTCCCAGGCCTCAGGGTTCCAGAATCCACCGATGTCATGTTCCCAGGCCACAGGGTTCCAGAATCAATCCTCAGTTATGTTCCCAGGCTACAGGGTTCCAGAATAAAACCTCAGTCATGTTCCCAGTCCACAGGGTTCCAGAACCAAGGCTCAGTCAGGTTCCCGGGGCACAGTATTCCACAATCTAAATAGATGTCATGTTCCCAGGCCACAGTGTTCCAGAATCACGCCTCAGTCATGTTCCCAGGCCACAGGGATCCAGAATCAAACTTCAGTCATGTTGCCAGGCCATAGGGTACCACCATCAAACCTCAGTCATATTCCCAGGCCACAGGTTTCCAGAATCAAACCGATTTCATGTTCCCAGGCAACAGGGTACCGGAATCCAAACCGATGTCATGTTCCCAGGCCACAGGATTCCACACTCTAACATCAGTCATCTTCCCAGGCCAATGGTTTCCAGAATCAAACCTCAGTCATATTCCCAGGCCACATGGTTCCAGAATCAAACCTCAGTTGTGTTCCTAGGACACAGGGTTCCAGAATAAAACCTCAGTCATGTTCCCTGGACACAGGTTTCAGAAATAAAATCCCAGTCATGTTCCCAGGCCACAGGGTTCCACAATTAAACCTCAGTCATATTCCCAGGCCAGAGGGTTCCACAATCAAACCTCAGTTCTGTTGCCAGACCACGGTTCCCCCGTCAAGCCTCAGTCATTTTCCCAAGGCACAGGGTTCCAGAATCAAACCTCAGTCTTGTTCCCAGGACAGAGGTTGCCAGAATCAACCCGATATCATGTTCCCTAGCCACAGTCTTCCAGAATCAAACCTCAGTCCTGTTGCCAGGGCACAGGTTTTCACCATCAAACCTCAGGCATGTTCCCAAGCCACAGGGTTCCAGAAGCCACCGATGTCATGTTCCCAGGCCACAAGATTCCACACTCTAACATCAGTCATCTTCCCAGGCCCATGGTTTCCAGAATCAAACCTCAGTCATATTCCCAGGCCACATGGTTCCAGAATAAAACCTCAGTCATGTTCCCTGGACACAGGTTTCAGAAATAAACTCCCAGTCATGTTCCCAGGCCACAGGGTTCCACAATTAAACCTCAGTCATATTCTCAGGCCAGAGGGTTCCACAATCAAACCTCTGTCCTGTTGCTAGGCCACGGTTCCACCATCAAGCCTCAGTCATGTTCCCAGGAAAGACTGTTCCACAATCAAACCTAAGTCATCTTGCCAAGCCACAGGGTTCCACCATCAAGCCTCACTCATGTTGCCAGGCCACAGGGTTCCACCATCAAGCCTCACTCATGTTCCCAAGCCTGAGGGTTCCACTATCAAACCTCAATCATGTTGCCAGGCCACAGGTTTCAACCATCAAACCTCAGTCATATTCCCAGTAAACAGGGCTCCAGAATCAAACCAATGTCAAATTCCCACGCCACGGGGTTCCAGTATCAGGCCTCAGTCATGTTCCCCGTGCACAGGGTGCCACAATCAAACTCAGTCATGTTGCCAGTCCACAGGTTTCTGCCATCACACCTCAGTCAAGTTGCCAGGCCACAGGGTTCCAGAATCAAGCCTCAGTCATTTTGCCAGGCCATAGTGTTCCACCATCAAACCTCAGTCATGATCTCAAGCCACATGTTTCCACAATGAAACCTCAGTCATTTTCCCAGGCCAAAGGTTTCCAGAATCAAACCTCAGTCATATTCCCAGGACACATGGTTCCAGAATCAAACCTGAGTCAGGTTCGCAGGCCACAGGTTTCAGCAATCAAACATCAATCATGTTCCCAGGACACAGGTGTCCAGAATCAAACCTCTGTCTTGTTCCCAGGACACAGGTTTCCAGAATCAACCCGATATCATGTTCCCTAGCCACAGTCTTCCAGAATCAAACCTCAGTCATGTTGCCAGGCCACAGGTTTCCACCATCAAACCTCAGGCAGGTTCCCAGGCCACAGGGTTCCAGAATCAAACCGTTCTCATGTTCCCAGCCCACAGGGTTCCAGAATCCACCGTTGTCATTTTCCCAGGCCACAAGATTCCAGAATCAATCCTCAGTTATGTTCCCAGGCTACAGGGTTCCAGAATAAAACCTCAGTCATGTTCCCAGTCCACAGGGTTCCAGAACCGAGGCTCAGTCAGGTTCCCGGGGCACTGTATTCCACAATCTAAACAGATGTCATGTTCCCAGGCCTCAGGGTTCCAGAATCCACCGATGTCATGTTCCCAGGCCACAGGGTTCCAGAATCAATCCTCAGTTATGTTCCCAGGCTACAGGGTTCCAGAATAAAACCTCAGTCATGTTCCCAGTCCACAGGGTTCCAGAACCAAGGCTCAGTCAGGTTCCCGGGGCACAGTATTCCACAATCTAAATAGATGTCATGTTCCCAGGCCACAGTGTTCCAGAATCACGCCTCAGTCACGTTCCCAGGCCACAGGGATCCAGAATCAAACTTCAGTCATGTTGCCAGGCCATAGGGTACCACCATCAAACCTCAGTCATATTCCCAGGCCACAGGTTTCCAGAATCAAACCGATTTCATGTTCCCAGGCAACAGGGTACCGGAATCCAAACCGATGTCATGTTCCCAGGCCACAGGATTCCACACTCTAACATCAGTCATCTTCCCAGGCCAATGGTTTCCAGAATCAAACCTCAGTCATATTCCCAGGCCACATGGTTCCAGAATCAAACCTCAGTTGTGTTCCCAGGACACAGGGTTCCAGAATAAAACCTCAGTCATGTTCCCTGGACACAGGTTTCAGAAATAAAATCCCAGTCATGTTCCCAGGCCACAGGGTTCCACAATTAAACCTCAGTCATATTCCCAGGCCAGAGGGTTCCACAATCAAACCTCAGTTCTGTTGCCAGACCACGGTTCCCCCGTCAAGCCTCAGTCATGTTCCCAGGGAACAGGCTTCCAGAAACAAACCTCAGTCATTTTCCCAAGGCACAGGGTTCCAGAATCAAACCTCAGTCTTGTTCCCAGGACACAGGTTGCCAGAATCAACCCGATATCATGTTCCCTAGCCACAGTCTTCCAGAATCAAACCTCAGTCCTGTTGCCAGGGCACAGGTTTCCACCATCAAACCTCAGGCATGTTCCCAAGCCACAGGGTTCCAGAAGCCACCGATGTCATGTTCCCAGGCCACAGGATTCCACACTCTAACATCAGTCATCTTCCCAGGCCCATGGTTTCCAGAATCAAACCTCAGTCATATTCCCAGGCCACATGGTTCCAGAATAAAACCTCAGTCATGTTCCCTGGACACAGGTTTCAGAAATAAACTCCCAGTCATGTTCCCAGGCCACAGGGTTCCACAATTAAACCTCAGTCATATTCTCAGGCCAGAGGGTTCCACAATCAAACCTCTGTCCTGTTGCTAGGCCACGGTTCCACCATCAAGCCTCAGTCATGTTCCCAGGAAAGACTGTTCCACAATCAAACCTAAGTCATCTTGCCAAGCCACAGGGTTCCACCATCAAGCCTCACTCATGTTGCCAGGCCACAGGGTTCCACCATCAAGCCTCACTCATGTTCCCAAGCCTGAGGGTTCCACTATCAAACCTCAATCATGTTGCCAGGCCACAGGTTTCAACCATCAAACCTCAGTCATGTTCCCAGTAAACAGGGCTCCAGAATCAAACCAATGTCAAGTTCCCACGCCACGGGGTTCCAGTATCAGGCCTCAGTCATGTTCCCCGTGCACAGGGTGCCACAATCAAACTCAGTCATGTTGCCAGTCCACAGGTTTCTGCCATCACACCTCAGTCAAGTTGCCAGGCCACAGGGTTCCAGAATCAAGCCTCAGTCATTTTGCCAGGCCATAGTGTTCCACCATCAAACCTCAGTCATGATCCCAAGCCACATGTTTCCACAATGAAACCTCAGTCATTTTCCCAGGCCAAAGGTTTCCAGAATCAAACCTCAGTCATATTCCCAGGACACATGGTTCCAGAATCAAACCTGAGTCAGGTTCACAGGCCACAGGTTTCAGCAATCAAACCTCAATCATGTTCCCAGGACACAGGTGTCCAGAATCAAACCTCAGTCATGTTCCCAGGGAACAGGTTTCCAGAAACAAACCTCAGTCATGTTCCCAAGGCACAGGGTTCCAGAATCAAACCTCAGTCTTGTTCCCAGGACACAGGTTTCCAGAATCAACCCGATATCATGTTCCCTAGCCACAGTCTTCCAGAATCAAACCTCAGTCATGTTGCCAGGCCACAGGTTTCCACCATCAAACCTCAGGCAGGTTCCCAGGCCACAGGGTTCCAGAATCAAACCGTTCTCATGTTCCCAGGCCACAGGGTTCCAGAATCCACCGTTGTCATTTTCCCAGGCCACAAGATTCCAGAATCAATCCTCAGTTATGTTCCCAGGCTACAGGGTTCCAGAATAAAACCTCAGTCATGTTCCCAGTCCACAGGGTTCCAGAACCGAGGCTCAGTCAGGTTCCCGGGGCACAGTATTCCACAATCTAAACAGATGTCATCTTCCCAGGCCTCAGGGTTCCAGAATCCACCGATGTCATGTTCCCAGGCCACAGGGTTCCAGAATCAATCCTCAGTTATTTTCCCAGGCTACAGGGTTCCAGAATAAAACCTCAGTCATGTTCCCAGTCCACAGGGTTCCAGAACCAAGGCTCAGTCAGGTTCCCGGGGCACAGTATTCCACAATCTAAATAGATGTCATGTTCCCATGCCACAGTGTTCCAGAATCACGCCTCAGTCATGTTCCCAGGCCACAGGGATCCAGAATCAAACTTCAGTCATGTTGCCAGGCCATAGGGTACCACCATCAAACCTCAGTCATATTCCCAGGCCATAGGTTTCCAGAATCAAACCGATTTCATGTTCCCAGGCAACAGGGTATCGGAATCCAAACCGATGTCATGTTCCCAGGCCACAGGATTCCACACTCTAACATCAGTCATCTTCCCAGGCCAAAGGTTTCCAGAATCAAACCTCAGTCATATTCCCAGGCCACATGGTTCCAGAATCAAACCTCAGTTGTGTTCCCAGGACACAGGGTTCCAGAATAAAACCTCAGTCATGTTCCCTGGACACAGGTTTCAGAAATAAAATCCCAGTCATGTTCCCAGGCCACAGGGTTCCACAATTAAACCTCAGTCATATTCCCAGGCCAGAGGGTTCCACAATCAAACCTCAGTTCTGTTGCCAGACCACGGTTCCCCCGTCAAGCCTCAGTCATGTTCCCAGGGAACAGGCTTCCAGAAACAAACCTCAGTCATTTTCCCAAGGCACAGGGTTCCAGAATCAAACCTCAGTCTTGTTCCCAGGACACAGGTTGCCAGAATCAACCCGATATCATGTTCCCTAGCCAGAGTCTTCCAGAATCAAACCTCAGTCCTGTTGCCAGGGCACAGGTTTCCACCATCAAACCTCAGGCATGTTCCCAAGCCACAGGGTTCCAGAAGCCACCGATGTCATGTTCCCAGGCCACAGGATTCCACACTCTAACATCAGTCATCTTCCCAGGCCCATGGTTTCCAGAATCAAACCTCAGTCATATTCCCAGGCCACATGGTTCCAGAATAAAACCTCAGTCATGTTCCCTGGACACAGGTTTCAGAAATAAACTCCCAGTCATGTTCCCAGGCCACAGGGTTCCACAATTAAACCTCAGTCATATTCCCAGGCCAGAGGGTTCCACAATCAAACCTCTGTCCTGTTGCTAGGCCACGGTTCCACCATCAAGCCTCACTCATGTTCCCAAGAAAGACTGTTCCACAATCAAACCTAAGTCATCTTGCCAAGCCACAGGGTTCCACCATCAAGCCTCACTCATGTTGCCAGGCCACAGGGTTCCACCATCAAGCCTCACTCATGTTCCCAAGCCTGAGGGTTCCACTATCAAACCTCAATCATGTTGCCAGGCCACAGGTTTCAACCATCAAACCTCAGTCATGTTCCCAGTAAACAGGGCTCCAGAATCAAACCAATGTCAAGTTCCCACGCCACGGGGTTCCAGTATCAGGCCTCAGTCATGTTCCCCGTGCACAGGGTGCCACAATCAAACTCAGTCATGTTGCCAGTCCACAGGTTTCTGCCATCACACCTCAGTCAAGTTGCCAGGCCACAGGGTTCCAGAATCAAGCCTCAGTCATTTTGCCAGGCCATAGTGTTCCACCATCAAACCTCAGTCATGATCCCAAGCCACATGTTTCCACAATGAAACCTCAGTCATTTTCCCAGGCCAAAGGTTTCCAGAATCAAACCTCAGTCATATTCCCAGGACACATGGTTCCAGAATCAAACCTGAGTCAGGTTCGCAGGCCACAGGTTTCAGCAATCAAACCTCAATCATGTTCCCAGGACACAGGTGTCCAGAATCAAACCTCAGTCATGTTCCCAGGGAACAGGTTTCCAGAAACAAACCTCAGTCATGTTCCCAAGGCACAGGGTTCCAGAATCAAACCTCAGTCTTGTTCCCAGGACACAGGTTTCCAGAATCAACCCGATATCATGTTCCCTAGCCACAGTCTTCCAGAATCAAACCTCAGTCATGTTGCCAGGCCACAGGTTTCCACCATCAAACCTCAGGCAGGTTCCCAGGCCACAGGGTTCCAGAATCAAACCGTTCTCATGTTCCCAGGCCACAGGGTTCCAGAATCCACCGTTGTCATTTTCCCAGGCCACAAGATTCCAGAATCAATCCTCAGTTATGTTCCCAGGCTACAGGGTTCCAGAATAAAACCTCAGTCATGTTCCCAGTCCACAGGGTTCCAGAACCGAGGCTCAGTCAGGTTCCCGGGGCACAGTATTCCACAATCTAAACAGATGTCATGTTCCCAGGCCTCAGGGTTCCAGAATCCACCGATGTCATGTTCCCAGGCCACAGGGTTCCAGAATCAATCCTCAGTTATTTTCCCAGGCTACAGGGTTCCAGAATAAAACCTCAGTCATGTTCCCAGTCCACAGGGTTCCAGAACCAAGGCTCAGTCAGGTTCCCGGGGCACAGTATTCCACAATCTAAATAGATGTCATGTTCCCATGCCACAGTGTTCCAGAATCACGCCTCAGTCATGTTCCCAGGCCACAGGGATCCAGAATCAAACTTCAGTCATGTTGCCAGGCCATAGGGTACCACCATCAAACCTCAGTCATATTCCCAGGCCATAGGTTTCCAGAATCAAACCGATTTCATGTTCCCAGGCAACAGGGTATCGGAATCCAAACCGATGTCATGTTCCCAGGCCACAGGATTCCACACTCTAACATCAGTCATCTTCCCAGGCCAAAGGTTTCCAGAATCAAACCTCAGTCATATTCCCAGGCCACATGGTTCCAGAATCAAACCTCAGTTGTGTTCCCAGGACACAGGGTTCCAGAATAAAACCTCAGTCATGTTCCCTGGACACAGGTTTCAGAAATAAAATCCCAGTCATGTTCCCAGGCCACAGGGTTCCACAATTAAACCTCAGTCATATTCCCAGGCCAGAGGGTTCCACAATCAAACCTCAGTTCTGTTGCCAGACCACGGTTCCCCCGTCAAGCCTCAGTCATGTTCCCAGGGAACAGGCTTCCAGAAACAAACCTCAGTCATTTTCCCAAGGCACAGGGTTCCAGAATCAAACCTCAGTCTTGTTCCCAGGACACAGGTTGCCAGAATCAACCCGATATCATGTTCCCTAGCCACAGTCTTCCAGAATCAAACCTCAGTCCTGTTGCCAGGGCACAGGTTTCCACCATCAAACCTCAGGCATGTTCCCAAGCCACAGGGTTCCAGAAGCCACCGATGTCATGTTCCCAGGCCACAGGATTCCACACTCTAACATCAGTCATCTTCCCAGGCCCATGGTTTCCAGAATCAAACCTCAGTCATATTCCCAGGCCACATGGTTCCAGAATAAAACCTCAGTCATGTTCCCTGGACACAGGTTTCAGAAATAAACTCCCAGTCATGTTCCCAGGCCACAGGGTTCCACAATTAAACCTCAGTCATATTCCCAGGCCAGAGGGTTCCACAATCAAACCTCTGTCCTGTTGCTAGGCCACGGTTCCACCATCAAGCCTCACTCATGTTCCCAGGAAAGACTGTTCCACAATCAAACCTAAGTCATCTTGCCAAGCCACAGGGTTCCACCATCAAGCCTCACTCATGTTGCCAGGCCACAGGGTTCCACCATCAAGCCTCACTCATGTTCCCAAGCCTGAGGGTTCCACTATCAAACCTCAATCATGTTGCCAGGCCACAGGTTTCAACCATCAAACCTCAGTCATGTTCCCAGTAAACAGGGCTCCAGAATCAAACCAATGTCAAGTTCCCACGCCACGGGGTTCCAGTATCAGGCCTCAGTCATGTTCCCCGTGCACAGGGTGCCACAATCAAACTCAGTCATGTTGCCAGTCCACAGGTTTCTGCCATCACACCTCAGTCAAGTTGCCAGGCCACAGGGTTCCAGAATCAAGCCTCAGTCATTTTGCCAGGCCATAGTGTTCCACCATCAAACCTCAGTCATGATCCCAAGCCACATGTTTCCACAATGAAACCTCAGTCATTTTCCCAGGCCAAAGGTTTCCAGAATCAAACCTCAGTCATATTCCCAGGACACATGGTTCCAGAATCAAACCTGAGTCAGGTTCGCAGGCCACAGGTTTCAGCAATCAAACCTCAATCATGTTCCCAGGACACAGGTGTCCAGAATCAAACCTCAGTCATGTTCCCAGGGAACAGGTTTCCAGAAACAAACCTCAGTCATGTTCCCAAGGCACAGGGTTCCAGAATCAAACCTCTGTCTTGTTCCCAGGACACAGGTTTCCAGAATCAACCCGATATCATGTTCCCTAGCCACAGTCTTCCAGAATCAAACCTCAGTCATGTTGCCAGGCCACAGGTTTCCACCATCAAACCTCAGGCAGGTTCCCAGGCCACAGGGTTCCAGAATCAAACCGTTCTCATGTTCCCAGGCCACAGGGTTCCAGAATCCACCGTTGTCATTTTCCCAGGCCACAAGATTCCAGAATCAATCCTCAGTTATGTTCCCAGGCTACAGGGTTCCAGAATAAAACCTCAGTCATGTTCCCAGTCCAGAGGGTTCCAGAACCGAGGCTCAGTCAGGTTCCCGGGGCACAGTATTCCACAATCTAAACAGATGTCATGTTCCCAGGCCTCAGGGTTCCAGAATCCACCGATGTCATGTTCCCAGGCCACAGGGTTCCAGAATCAATCCTCAGTTATATTCCCAGGCTACAGGGTTCCAGAATAAAACCTCAGTCATGTTCCCAGTCCACAGGGTTCCAGAACCAAGGCTCAGTCAGGTTCCCGGGCCACAGTATTCCACAATCTAAATAGATGTCATGTTCCCAGGCCACAGTGTTCCAGAATCACGCCTCAGTCATGTTCCCAGGCCACAGGGATCCAGAATCAAACTTCAGTCATGTTGCCAGGCCATAGGGTACCACCATCAAACCTCAGTCATATTCCCAGGCCACAGGTTTCCAGAATCAAACCGATTTCATGTTCCCAGGCAACAGGGTACCGGAATCCAAACCGATGTCATGTTCCCAGGCCACAGGATTCCACACTCTAACATCAGTCATCTTCCCAGGACAATGGTTTCCAGAATCAAACCTCAGTCATATTCCCAGGCCACATGGTTCCAGAATCAAACCTCAGTTGTGTTCCCAGGACACAGGGTTCCAGAATAAAACCTCAGTCATGTTCCCTGGA
Organism: Balaenoptera physalus; assembly: GCF_965194825.1. Taxonomy (NCBI): domain Eukaryota; kingdom Metazoa; phylum Chordata; class Mammalia; order Artiodactyla; family Balaenopteridae; genus Balaenoptera; species Balaenoptera physalus. Next base: position 18,322 of record NW_028124875.1, read on the forward strand.
CACAGGTTTCAGAAATAAAATCCCAGTCATGTTCCCAGGCCACAGGGTTCCACAATTAAACCTCAGTCATATTCCCAGGCCAGAGGGTTCCACAATCAAACCTCAGTTCTGTTGCCAGACCACGGTTCCCCCGTCAAGCCTCAGTCATGTTCCCAGGGAACAGGCTTCCAGAAACAAACCTCAGTCATGTTTCCAAGGCACAGGGTTCCAGAATCAAACCTCAGTCTTGTTCCCAGGACACAGGTTGCCAGAATCAACCCGATATCATGTTCCCTAGCCACAGTCTTCCAGAATAAAACCTCAGTCCTGTTGCGAGGGCACAGGTTTCCACCATCAAACCTCAGGCATGTTCCCAAGCCACAGGGTTCCAGAAGCCACCGATGTCATGTTCCCAGGCCACAGGATTCCACACTCTAACATCAGTCATCTTCCCAGGCCAATGGTTTCCAGAATCAAACCTCAGTCATATTCCCAGGCCACATGGTTCCAGAATAAAACCTCAGTCATGTTCCCTGGACACAGGTTTCAGAAATAAACTCCCAGTCATGTTCCCATGCCACAGGGTTCCACAATTAAACCTCAGTCATACTCCCAGGCCAGAGGGTTCCACAATCAAACCTCTGTCCTGTTGCTAGGCCACGGTTCCACCATCAAGCCTCAGTCATGTTCCCAGGAAAGACTGTTCCACAATCAAACCTAAGTCATCTTGCCAAGCCACAGGGTTCCACCATCAAGCCTCACTCATGTTGCCAGGCCACAGGGTTCCACCATCAAGCCTCACTCATGTTCCCAAGCCTGAGGGTTCCACTATCAAACCTCAATCATGTTGCCAGGCCACAGGTTTCAACCATCAAACCTCAGTCATGTTCCCAGTAAACAGGGCTCCAGAATCAAACCAATGTGAAGTTCCCACGCCACGGGGTTCCAGTATCAGGCCTCAGTCATGTTCCCCGTGCACAGGGTGCCACAATCAAACTCAGTCATGTTGCCAGTCCACAGGTTTCTGCCATCACACCTCAGTCAAGTTGCCAGGCCACAGGGTTCCAGAATCAAGCCTCAGTCATTTTGCCAGTCCATAGTGTTCCACCATCAAACCTCAGTCATGATCCCAAGCCACATGTTTCCACAATGAAACCTCAGTCATTTTCCCAGGCCAAAGGTTTCTAGAGTCAAACCTCAGTCATATTCCCAGGACACATGGTTCCAGAATCAAACCTGAGTCAGGTTCGCAGGCCACAGGTTTCAGCAATCAAACCTCAATCATGTTCCCAGGACACAGGTGTCCAGAATCAAACCTCAGTCATGTTCCCAGGGAACAGGTTTCCAGAAACAAACCTCAGTCATGTTCCCAAGGCACAGGGTTCCAGAATCAAACCTCTGTCTTGTTCCCAGGACACAGGTTGCCAGAATCAACCCGATATCATGTTCCCTAGCCACAGTCTTCCAGAATCAAACCTCAGTCCTGTTGCCAGGCCACAGGTTTCCACCATCAAACCTCAGGCAGGTTCCCAGGCCACAGGGTTCCAGAATCAAACCGTTCTCATGTTCCCAGGCCACAGGGTTCCAGAATCCACCGTTGTCATTTTCCCAGGCCACAAGATACCAGAATCAATCCTCAGTTATGTTCCCAGGCTACAGGGTTCCAGAATAAAACCTCAGTCATGTTCCCAGTCCACAGGGTTCCAGAACCAAGGCTCAGTCAGGTTCCCGGGGCACAGTATTCCACAATCTAAATAGATGTCATGTTCCCAGGCCACAGTGTTCCAGAATCACGCGTCAGTCATGTTCCCAGGCCACAGGGATCCAGAATCAAACTTCAGTCATGTTGCCAGGCCATAGGGTACCACCATCAAACCTCAGTCATATTCCCAGGCCATAGGTTTCCAGAATCAAACCGATTTCATGTTCCCAGGCAACAGGGTATCGGAATCCAAACCGATGTCATGTTCCCAGGCCACAGGATTCCACACTCTAACATCAGTCATCTTCCCAGGCCAAAGGTTTCCAGAATCAAACCTCAGTCATATTCCCAGGCCACATGTTTCCAGAATCAAACCTCAGTTGTGTTCCCAGGACACAGGGTTCCAGAATAAAACCTCAGTCATGTTCCCTGGACACAGGTTTCAGAAATAAAATCCCAGTCATGTTCCCAGGCCACAGGGTTCCACAATTAAACCTCAGTCATATTCCCAGGCCAGAGGGTTCCACAATCAAAACTCAGTTCTGTTGCCAGACCACGGTTCCCCCGTCAAGCCTCAGTCATGTTCCCAGGGAACAGGCTTCCAGAAACAAAACTCAGTCATGTTCCCAAGGCACAGGGTTCCAGAATCAAACCTCAGTCTTGTTCCCAGGACACAGGTTGCCAGAATCAACCCGATATCATGTTCCCTAGCCACAGTCTTCCAGAATCAAACCTCAGTCCTGTTGCCAGGGCACAGGTTTCCACCATCAAACCTCAGGCATGTTCCCAAGCCACAGGGTTCCAGAAGCCACCGATGTCATGTTCCCAGGCCACAGGATTCCACACTCTAACATCAGTCATCTTCCCAGGCCAATGGTTTCCAGAATCAAACCTCAGTCATATTCCCAGGCCACATGGTTCCAGAATAAAACCTCAGTCATGTTCCCTGGACACAGGTTTCAGAAATAAACTCCCAGTCATGTTCCCAGGCCACAGGGTTCCACAATTAAACCTCAGTCATATTCCCAGGCCAGAGGGTTCCACAATCAAACCTCTGTCCTGTTGCTAGGCCACGGTTCCACCATCAAGCCTCACTCATGTTCCCAGGAAAGACTGTTCCACAATCAAACCTAAGTCATCTTGCCAAGCCACAGGGTTCCACCATCAAGCCTCACTCATGTTGCCAGGCCACAGGGTTCCACCATCAAGCCTCACTCATGTTCCCAAGCCTGAGGGTTCCACTATCAAACCTCAGTCATGTTGCCAGGCCACAGGTTTCAACCATCAAACCTCAGTCATGTTCCCAGTAAACAGGGCTCCAGAATCAAACCAATGTCAAGTTCCCACGCCACGGGGTTCCAGTATCAGGCCTCAGTCATGTTCCCCGTGCACAGGGTGCCACAATCAAACTCAGTCATGTTGCCAGTCCACAGGTTTCTGCCATCACACCTCAGTCAAGTTGCCAGGCCACAGGGTTCCAGAATCAAGCCTCAGTCATTTTGCCAGGCCATAGTGTTCCACCATCAAACCTCAGTCATGATCCCAAGCCACATGTTTCCACAATGAAACCTCAGTCATTTTCCCAGGCCAAAGGTTTCCAGAATCAAACCTCAGTCATATTCCCAGGACACATGGTTCCAGAATCAAACCTGAGTCAGGTTCGCAGGCCACAGGTTTCAGCAATCAAACCTCAATCATGTTCCCAGGACACAGGTGTCCAGAATCAAACCTCAGTCATGTTCCCAGGGAACAGGTTTCCAGAAACAAACCTCAGTCATGTTCCCAAGGCACAGGGTTCCAGAATCAAACCTCTGTCTTGTTCCCAGGACACAGGTTTCCAGAATCAACCCGATATCATGTTCCCTAGCCACAGTCTTCCAGAATCAAACCTCAGTCCTGTTGCCAGGCCACAGGTTTCCACCATCAAACCTCAGGCAGGTTCCCAGGCCACAGGGTTCCAGAATCAAACCGTTCTCATGTTCCCAGGCCACAGGGTTCCAGAATCCACCATTGTCATTTTCCCAGGCCACAAGATACCAGAATCAATCCTCAGTTATGTTCCCAGGCTACAGGGTTCCAGAATAAAACCTCAGTCATGTTCCCAGTCCACAGGGTTCCAGAACCAAGGCTCAGTCAGGTTCCCGGGGCACAGTATTCCACAATCTAAATAGATGTCATGTTCCCAGGCCACAGTGTTCCAGAATCACGCGTCAGTCATGTTCCCAGGCCACAGGGATCCAGAATCAAACTTCAGTCATGTTGCCAGGCCATAGGGTACCACCATCAAACCTCAGTCATATTCCCAGGCCATAGGTTTCCAGAATCAAACCGATTTCATGTTCCCAGGCAACAGGGTATCGGAATCCAAACCGATGTCATGTTCCCAGGCCACAGGATTCCACACTCTAACATCAGTCATCTTCCCAGGCCAAAGGTTTCCAGAATCAAACCTCAGTCATATTCCCAGGCCACATGTTTCCAGAATCAAACCTCAGTTGTGTTCCCAGGACACAGGGTTCCAGAATAAAACCTCAGTCATGTTCCCTGGACACAGGTTTCAGAAATAAAATCCCAGTCATGTTCCCAGGCCACAGGGTTCCACAATTAAACCTCAGTCATATTCCCAGGCCAGAGGGTTCCACAATCAAAACTCAGTTCTGTTGCCAGACCACGGTTCCCCCGTCAAGCCTCAGTCATGTTCCCAGGGAACAGGCTTCCAGAAACAAAACTCAGTCATGTTCCCAAGGCACAGGGTTCCAGAATCAAACCTCAGTCTTGTTCCCAGGACACAGGTTGCCAGAATCAACCCGATATCATGTTCCCTAGCCACAGTCTTCCAGAATCAAACCTCAGTCCTGTTGCCAGGGCACAGGTTTCCACCATCAAACCTCAGGCATGTTCCCAAGCCACAGGGTTCCAGAAGCCACCGATGTCATGTTCCCAGGCCACAGGATTCCACACTCTAACATCAGTCATCTTCCCAGGCCAATGGTTTCCAGAATCAAACCTCAGTCATATTCCCAGGCCACATGGTTCCAGAATAAAACCTCAGTCATGTTCCCTGGACACAGGTTTCAGAAATAAACTCCCAGTCATGTTCCCAGGCCACAGGGTTCCACAATTAAACCTCAGTCATATTCCCAGGCCAGAGGGTTCCACAATCAAACCTCTGTCCTGTTGCTAGGCCACGGTTCCACCATCAAGCCTCACTCATGTTCCCAGGAAAGACTGTTCCACAATCAAACCTAAGTCATCTTGCCAAGCCACAGGGTTCCACCATCAAGCCTCACTCATGTTGCCAGGCCACAGGGTTCCACCATCAAGCCTCACTCATGTTCCCAAGCCTGAGGGTTCCACTATCAAACCTCAGTCATGTTGCCAGGCCACAGGTTTCAACCATCAAACCTCAGTCATGTTCCCAGTAAACAGGGCTCCAGAATCAAACCAATGTCAAGTTCCCACGCCACGGGGTTCCAGTATCAGGCCTCAGTCATGTTCCCCGTGCACAGGGTGCCACAATCAAACTCAGTCATGTTGCCAGTCCACAGGTTTCTGCCATCACACCTCAGTCAAGTTGCCAGGCCACAGGGTTCCAGAATCAAGCCTCAGTCATTTTGCCAGGCCATAGTGTTCCACCATCAAACCTCAGTCATGATCCCAAGCCACATGTTTCCACAATGAAACCTCAGTCATTTTCCCAGGCCAAAGGTTTCCAGAATCAAACCTCAGTCATATTCCCAGGACACATGGTTCCAGAATCAAACCTGAGTCAGGTTCGCAGGCCACAGGTTTCAGCAATCAAACCTCAATCATGTTCCCAGGACACAGGTGTCCAGAATCAAACCTCAGTCATGTTCCCAGGGAACAGGTTTCCAGAAACAAACCTCAGTCATGTTCCCAAGGCACAGGGTTCCAGAATCAAACCTCTGTCTTGTTCCCAGGACACAGGTTTCCAGAATCAACCCGATATCATGTTCCCTAGCCACAGTCTTCCAGAATCAAACCTCAGTCATGTTGCCAGGCCACAGGTTTCCACCATCAAACCTCAGGCAGGTTCCCAGGCCACAGGGTTCCAGAATCAAACCGTTCTCATGTTCCCAGGCCACAGGGTTCCAGAATCCACCGTTGTCATTTTCCCAGGCCACAAGATTCCAGAATCAATCCTCAGTTATGTTCCCAGGCTACAGGGTTCCAGAATAAAACCTCAGTCATATTCCCAGTCCAGAGGGTTCCAGAACCGAGGCTCAGTCAGGTTCCCGGGGCACAGTATTCCACAATCTAAACAGATGTCATGTTCCCAGGCCTCAGGGTTCCAGAATCCACCGATGTCATGTTCCCAGGCCACAGGGTTCCAGAATCAATCCTCAGTTATATTCCCAGGCTACAGGGTTCCAGAATAAAACCTCAGTCATGTTCCCAGTCCACAGGGTTCCAGAACCAAGGCTCAGTCAGGTTCCCGGGCCACAGTATTCCACAATCTAAATAGATGTCATGTTCCCAGGCCACAGTGTTCCAGAATCACGCCTCAGTCATGTTCCCAGGCCACAGGGATCCAGAATCAAACTTCAGTCATGTTGCCAGGCCATAGGGTACCACCATCAAACCTCAGTCATATTCCCAGGCCACAGGTTTCCAGAATCAAACCGATTTCATGTTCCCAGGCAACAGGGTACCGGAATCCAAACCGATGTCATGTTCCCAGGCCACAGGATTCCACACTCTAACATCAGTCATCTTCCCAGGACAATGGTTTCCAGAATCAAACCTCAGTCATATTCCCAGGCCACATGGTTCCAGAATCAAACCTCAGTTGTGTTCCCAGGACACAGGGTTCCAGAATAAAACCTCAGTCATGTTCCCTGGACACAGGTTTCAGAAATAAAATCCCAGTCATGTTCCCAGGCCACAGGGTTCCACAATTAAACCTCAGTCATATTCCCAGGCCAGAGGGTTCCACAATCAAACCTCAGTTCTGTTGCGAGACCACGGTTCCCCCGTCAAGCCTCAGTCATGTTCCCAGGGAACAGGCTTCCAGAAACAAACCTCAGTCATGTTCCCAAGGCACAGGTTTCCAGAATCAAACCTCAGTCTTGTTCCCAGGACACAGGTTGCCAGAATCAACCCGATATCATGTTCCCTAGCCACAGTCTTCCAGAATAAAACCTCAGTCCTGTTGCCAGGGCACAGGTTTCCACCATCAAACCTCAGGCATGTTCCCAAGCCACAGGGTTCCAGAAGCCACCGATGTCATGTTCCCAGGCCACAGGATTCCACACTCTAACATCAGTCATCTTCCCAGGCCAATGGTTTCCAGAATCAAACCTCAGTCATATTCCCAGGCCACATGGTTCCAGAATAAAACCTCAGTCATGTTCCCTGGACACAGGTTTCAGAAATAAACTCCCAGTCATGTTCCCAGGCCACAGGGTTCCACAATTAAACCTCAGTCATACTCCCAGGCCAGAGGGTTCCACAATCAAACCTCTGTCCTGTTGCTAGGCCACGGTTCCACCATCAAGCCTCAGTCATGTTCCCAGGAAAGACTGTTCCACAATCAAACCTAAGTCATCTTGCCAAGCCACAGGGTTCCACCATCAAGCCTCACTCATGTTGCCAGGCCACAGGGTTCCACCATCAAGCCTCACTCATGTTCCCAAGCCTGAGGGTTCCACTATCAAACCTCAATCATGTTGCCAGGCCACAGGTTTCAACCATCAAACCTCAGTCATGTTCCCAGTAAACAGGGCTCCAGAATCAAACCAATGTGAAGTTCCCACGCCACGGGGTTCCAGTATCAGGCCTCAGTCATGTTCCCCGTGCACAGGGTGCCACAATCAAACTCAGTCATGTTGCCAGTCCACAGGTTTCTGCCATCACACCTCAGTCAAGTTGCCAGGCCACAGGGTTCCAGAATCAAGCCTCAGTCATTTTGCCAGTCCATAGTGTTCCACCATCAAACCTCAGTCATGATCCCAAGCCACATGTTTCCACAATGAAACCTCAGTCATTTTCCCAGGCCAAAGGTTTCTAGAGTCAAACCTCAGTCATATTCCCAGGACACATGGTTCCAGAATCAAACCTGAGTCAGGTTCGCAGGCCACAGGTTTCAGCAATCAAAACTCAATCATGTTCCCAGGACACAGGTGTCCAGAATCAAACCTCAGTCATGTTCCCAGGGAACAGGTTTCCAGAAACAAACCTCAGTCATGTTCCCAAGGCACAGGGTTCCAGAAACAAACCTCTGTCTTGTTCCCAGGACACAGGTTTCCAGAATCAACCCGATATCATGTTCCCTAGCCACAGTCTTCCAGAATCAAACCTCAGTCATGTTGCCAGGCCACAGGTTTCCACCATCAAACCTCAGGCAGGTTCCCAGGCCACAGGGTTCCAGAATCAAACCGTTCTCATGTTCCCAGGCCACAGGGTTCCAGAATCCACCGTTGTCATTTTCCCAGGCCACAAGATTCCAGAATCAATCCTCAGTTATGTTCCCAGGCTACAGGGTTCCAGAATAAAACCTCAGTCATGTTCCCAGTCCAGAGGGTTCCAGAACCAAGGCTCAGTCAGGTTCCCGGGGCACAGTATTCCACAATCTAAACAGATGTCATGTTCCCAGGCCTCAGGGTTCCAGAATCCACCGATGTCATGTTCCCAGGCCACAGGGTTCCAGAATCAATCCTCAGTTATGTTCCCAGGCTACAGGGTTCCAGAATAAAACCTCAGTCATGTTCCCAGTCCACAGGGTTCCAGAACCAAGGCTCAGTCAGGTTCCCGGGGCACAGTATTCCACAATCTAAATAGATGTCATGTTCCCAGGCCACAGTGTTCCAGAATCACGCCTCAGTCATGTTCCCAGGCCACAGGGATCCAGAATCAAACTTCAGTCATGTTGCCAGGCCATAGGGTACCACCATCAAACCTCAGTCATATTCCCAGGCCACAGGTTTCCAGAATCAAACCGATTTCATGTTCCCAGGCAACAGGGTACCGGAATCCAAACCGATGTCATGTTCCCAGGCCACAGGATTCCACACTCTAACATCAGTCATCTTCCCAGGCCAATGGTTTCCAGAATCAAACCTCAGTCATATTCCCAGGCCACATGGTTCCAGAATCAAACCTCAGTTGTGTTCCTAGGACACAGGGTTCCAGAATAAAACCTCAGTCATGTTCCCTGGACACAGGTTTCAGAAATAAAATCCCAGTCATGTTCCCAGGCCACAGGGTTCCACAATTAAACCTCAGTCATATTCCCAGGCCAGAGGGTTCCACAATCAAACCTCAGTTCTGTTGCCAGACCACGGTTCCCCCGTCAAGCCTCAGTCATTTTCCCAAGGCACAGGGTTCCAGAATCAAACCTCAGTCTTGTTCCCAGGACAGAGGTTGCCAGAATCAACCCGATATCATGTTCCCTAGCCACAGTCTTCCAGAATCAAACCTCAGTCCTGTTGCCAGGGCACAGGTTTTCACCATCAAACCTCAGGCATGTTCCCAAGCCACAGGGTTCCAGAAGCCACCGATGTCATGTTCCCAGGCCACAAGATTCCACACTCTAACATCAGTCATCTTCCCAGGCCCATGGTTTCCAGAATCAAACCTCAGTCATATTCCCAGGCCACATGGTTCCAGAATAAAACCTCAGTCATGTTCCCTGGACACAGGTTTCAGAAATAAACTCCCAGTCATGTTCCCAGGCCACAGGGTTCCACAATTAAACCTCAGTCATATTCTCAGGCCAGAGGGTTCCACAATAAAACCTCTGTCCTGTTGCTAGGCCACGGTTCCACCATCAAGCCTCAGTCATGTTCCCAGGAAAGACTGTTCCACAATCAAACCTAAGTCATCTTGCCAAGCCACAGGGTTCCACCATCAAGCCTCACTCATGTTGCCAGGCCACAGGGTTCCACCATCAAGCCTCACTCATGTTCCCAAGCCTGAGGGTTCCACTATCAAACCTCAATCATGTTGCCAGGCCACAGGTTTCAACCATCAAACCTCAGTCATGTTCCCAGTAAACAGGGCTCCAGAATCAAACCAATGTCAAGTTCCCACGCCACGGGGTTCCAGTATCAGGCCTCAGTCATGTTCCCCGTGCACAGGGTGCCACAATCAAACTCAGTCATGTTGCCAGTCCACAGGTTTCTGCCATCACACCTCAGTCAAGTTGCCAGGCCACAGGGTTCCAGAATCAAGCCTCAGTCATTTTGCCAGGCCATAGTGTTCCACCATCAAACCTCAGTCATGATCTCAAGCCACATGTTTCCACAATGAAACCTCAGTCATTTTCCCAGGCCAAAGGTTTCCAGAATCAAACCTCAGTCATATTCCCAGGACACATGGTTCCAGAATCAAACCTGAGTCAGGTTCGCAGGCCACAGGTTTCAGCAATCAAACATCAATCATGTTCCCAGGACACAGGTGTCCAGAATCAAACCTCAGTCATGTTCCCAGGGAACAGGTTTCCAGAAACAAACCTCAGTCATGTTCCCAAGGCACAGGGTTCCAGAATCAAACCTCTGTCTTGTTCCCAGGACACAGGTTTCCAGAATCAACCCGATATCATGTTCCCTAGCCACAGTCTTCCAGAATCAAACCTCAGTCATGTTGCCAGGCCACAGGTTTCCACCATCAAACCTCAGGCAGGTTCCCAGGCCACAGGGTTCCAGAATCAAACCGTTCTCATGTTCCCAGCCCACAGGGTTCCAGAATCCACCGTTGTCATTTTCCCAGGCCACAAGATTCCAGAATCAATCCTCAGTTATGTTCCCAGGCTACAGGGTTCCAGAATAAAACCTCAGTCATGTTCCCAGTCCACAGGGTTCCAGAACCGAGGCTCAGTCAGGTTCCCGGGGCACAGTATTCCACAATCTAAACAGATGTCATGTTCCCAGGCCTCAGGGTTCCAGAATCCACCGATGTCATGTTCCCAGGCCACAGGGTTCCAGAATCAATCCTCAGTTATGTTCCCAGGCTACAGGGTTCCAGAATAAAACCTCAGTCATGTTCCCAGTCCACAGGGTTCCAGAACCAAGGCTCAGTCAGGTTCCCGGGGCACAGTATTCCACAATCTAAATAGATGTCATGTTCCCAGGCCACAGTGTTCCAGAATCACGCCTCAGTCATGTTCCCAGGCCACAGGGATCCAGAATCAAACTTCAGTCATGTTGCCAGGCCATAGGGTACCACCATCAAACCTCAGTCATATTCCCAGGCCACAGGTTTCCAGAATCAAACCGATTTCATGTTCCCAGGCAACAGGGTACCGGAATCCAAACCGATGTCATGTTCCCAGGCCACAGGATTCCACACTCTAACATCAGTCATCTTCCCAGGCCAATGGTTTCCAGAATCAAACCTCAGTCATATTCCCAGGCCACATGGTTCCAGAATCAAACCTCAGTTGTGTTCCCAGGACACAGGGTTCCAGAATAAAACCTCAGTCATGTTCCCTGGACACAGGTTTCAGAAATAAAATCCCAGTCCTGTTCCCAGGCCACAGGGTTCCACAATTAAACCTCAGTCATATTCCCAGGCCAGAGGGTTCCACAATCAAACCTCAGTTCTGTTGCCAGACCACGGTTCCCCCGTCAAGCCTCAGTCATGTTCCCAGGGAACAGGCTTCCAGAAACAAACCTCAGTCATTTTCCCAAGGCACAGGGTTCCAGAATCAAACCTCAGTCTTGTTCCCAGGACACAGGTTGCCAGAATCAACCCGATATCATGTTCCCTAGCCACAGTCTTCCAGAATCAAACCTCAGTCCTGTTGCCAGGGCACAGGTTTCCACCATCAAACCTCAGGCATGTTCCCAAGCCACAGGGTTCCAGAAGCCACCGATGTCATGTTCCCAGGCCACAGGATTCCACACTCTAACATCAGTCATCTTCCCAGGCCCATGGTTTCCAGAATCAAACCTCAGTCATATTCCCAGGCCACATGGTTCCAGAATAAAACCTCAGTCATGTTCCCTGGACACAGGTTTCAGAAATAAACTCCCAGTCATGTTCCCAGGCCACAGGGTTCCACAATTAAACCTCAGTCATATTCTCAGGCCAGAGGGTTCCACAATCAAACCTCTGTCCTGTTGCTAGGCCACGGTTCCACCATCAAGCCTCAGTCATGTTCCCAGGAAAGACTGTTCCACAATCAAACCTAAGTCATCTTGCCAAGCCACAGGGTTCCACCATCAAGCCTCACTCATGTTGCCAGGCCACAGGGTTCCACCATCAAGCCTCACTCATGTTCCCAAGCCTGAGGGTTCCACTATCAAACCTCAATCATGTTGCCAGGCCACAGGTTTCAACCATCAAACCTCAGTCATGTTCCCAGTAAACAGGGCTCCAGAATCAAACCAATGTCAAGTTCCCACGCCACGGGGTTCCAGTATCAGGCCTCAGTCATGTTCCCCGTGCACAGGGTGCCACAATCAAACTCAGTCATGTTGCCAGTCCACAGGTTTCTGCCATCACACCTCAGTCAAGTTGCCAGGCCACAGGGTTCCAGAATCAAGCCTCAGTCATTTTGCCAGGCCATAGTGTTCCACCATCAAACCTCAGTCATGATCCCAAGCCACATGTTTCCACAATGAAACCTCAGTCATTTTCCCAGGCCAAAGGTTTCCAGAATCAAACCTCAGTCATATTCCCAGGACACATGGTTCCAGAATCAAACCTGAGTCAGGTTCACAGGCCACAGGTTTCAGCAATCAAACCTCAATCATGTTCCCAGGACACAGGTGTCCAGAATCAAACCTCAGTCATGTTCCCAGGGAACAGGTTTCCAGAAACAAACCTCAGTCATGTTCCCAAGGCACAGGGTTCCAGAATCAAACCTCAGTCTTGTTCCCAGGACACAGGTTTCCAGAATCAACCCGATATCATGTTCCCTAGCCACAGTCTTCCAGAATCAAACCTCAGTCATGTTGCCAGGACACAGGTTTCCACCATCAAACCTCAGGCAGGTTCCCAGGCCACAGGGTTCCAGAATCAAACCGTTCTCATGTTCCCAGGCCACAGGGTTCCAGAATCCACCGTTGTCATTTTCCCAGGCCACAAGATTCCAGAATCAATCCTCAGTTATGTTCCCAGGCTACAGGGTTCCAGAATAAAACCTCAGTCATGTTCCCAGTCCACAGGGTTCCAGAACCGAGGCTCAGTCAGGTTCCCGGGGCACAGTATTCCACAATCTAAACAGATGTCATGTTCCCAGGCCTCAGGGTTCCAGAATCCACCGATGTCATGTTCCCAGGCCACAGGGTTCCAGAATCAATCCTCAGTTATTTTCCCAGGCTACAGGGTTCCAGAATAAAACCTCAGTCATGTTCCCAGTCCACAGGGTTCCAGAACCAAGGCTCAGTCAGGTTCCCGGGGCACAGTATTCCACAATCTAAATAGATGTCATGTTCCCATGCCACAGTGTTCCAGAATCACGCCTCAGTCATGTTCCCAGGCCACAGGGATCCAGAATCAAACTTCAGTCATGTTGCCAGGCCATAGGGTACCACCATCAAACCTCAGTCATATTCCCAGGCCATAGGTTTCCAGAATCAAACCGATTTCATGTTCCCAGGCAACAGGGTATCGGAATCCAAACCGATGTCATGTTCCCAGGCCACAGGATTCCACACTCTAACATCAGTCATCTTCCCAGGCCAAAGGTTTCCAGAATCAAACCTCAGTCATATTCCCAGGCCACATGGTTCCAGAATCAAACCTCAGTTGTGTTCCCAGGACACAGGGTTCCAGAATAAAACCTCAGTCATGTTCCCTGGACACAGGTTTCAGAAATAAAATCCCAGTCATGTTCCCAGGCCACAGGGTTCCACAATTAAACCTCAGTCATATTCCCAGGCCAGAGGGTTCCACAATCAAACCTCAGTTCTGTTGCCAGACCACGGTTCCCCCGTCAAGCCTCAGTCATGTTCCCAGGGAACAGGCTTCCAGAAACAAACCTCAGTCATTTTCCCAAGGCACAGGGTTCCAGAATCAAACCTCAGTCTTGTTCCCAGGACACAGGTTGCCAGAATCAACCCGATATCATGTTCCCTAGCCACAGTCTTCCAGAATCAAACCTCAGTCCTGTTGCCAGGGCACAGGTTTCCACCATCAAACCTCAGGCATGTTCCCAAGCCACAGGGTTCCAGAAGCCACCGATGTCATGTTCCCAGGCCACAGGATTCCACACTCTAACATCAGTCATCTTCCCAGGCCCATGGTTTCCAGAATCAAACCTCAGTCATATTCCCAGGCCACATGGTTCCAGAATAAAACCTCAGTCATGTTCCCTGGACACAGGTTTCAGAAATAAACTCCCAGTCATGTTCCCAGGCCACAGGGTTCCACAATTAAACCTCAGTCATATTCCCAGGCCAGAGGGTTCCACAATCAAACCTCTGTCCTGTTGCTAGGCCACGGTTCCACCATCAAGCCTCACTCATGTTCCCAGGAAAGACTGTTCCACAATCAAACCTAAGTCATCTTGCCAAGCCACAGGGTTCCACCATCAAGCCTCACTCATGTTGCCAGGCCACAGGGTTCCACCATCAAGCCTCACTCATGTTCCCAAGCCTGAGGGTTCCACTATCAAACCTCAATCATGTTGCCAGGCCACAGGTTTCAACCATCAAACCTCAGTCATGTTCCCAGTAAACAGGGCTCCAGAATCAAACCAATGTCAAGTTCCCACGCCACGGGGTTCCAGTATCAGGCCTCAGTCATGTTCCCCGTGCACAGGGTGCCACAATCAAACTCAGTCATGTTGCCAGTCCACAGGTTTCTGCCATCACACCTCAGTCAAGTTGCCAGGCCACAGGGTTCCAGAATCAAGCCTCAGTCATTTTGCCAGGCCATAGTGTTCCACCATCAAACCTCAGTCATGATCCCAAGCCACATGTTTCCACAATGAAACCTCAGTCATTTTCCCAGGCCAAAGGTTTCCAGAATCAAACCTCAGTCATATTCCCAGGACACATGGTTCCAGAATCAAACCTGAGTCAGGTTCGCAGGCCACAGGTTTCAGCAATCAAACCTCAATCATGTTCCCAGGACACAGGTGTCCAGAATCAAACCTCAGTCATGTTCCCAGGGAACAGGTTTCCAGAAACAAACCTCAGTCATGTTCCCAAGGCACAGGGTTCCAGAATCAAACCTCTGTCTTGTTCCCAGGACACAGGTTTCCAGAATCAACCCGATATCATGTTCCCTAGCCACAGTCTTCCAGAATCAAACCTCAGTCATGTTGCCAGGCCACAGGTTTCCACCATCAAACCTCAGGCAGGTTCCCAGGCCACAGGGTTCCAGAATCAAACCGTTCTCATGTTCCCAGGCCACAGGGTTCCAGAATCCACCGTTGTCATTTTCCCAGGCCACAAGATTCCAGAATCAATCCTCAGTTATGTTCCCAGGCTACAGGGTTCCAGAATAAAACCTCAGTCATGTTCCCTGGACACAGGTTTCAGAAATAAAATCCCAGTCATGTTCCCAGGCCACAGGGTTCCACAATTAAACCTCAGTCATATTCCCAGGCCAGAGGGTTCCACAATCAAACCTCAGTTCTGTTGCCAGACCACGGTTCCCCCGTCAAGCCTCAGTCATGTTCCCAGGGAACAGGCTTCCAGAAACAAACCTCAGTAATGTTTCCAAGGCACAGGGTTCCAGAATCAAACCTCAGTCTTGTTCCCAGGACACAGGTTGCCAGAATCAACCCGATATCATGTTCCCTAGCCACAGTCTTCCAGAATCAAACCTCAGTCCTGTTGCGAGGGCACAGGTTTCCACCATCAAACCTCAGGCATGTTCCCAAGCCACAGGGTTCCAGAAGCCACCGATGTCATGTTCCCAGGCCACAGGATTCCACACTCTAACATCAGTCATCTTCCCAGGCCCATGGTTTCCAGAATCAAACCTCAGTCATATTCCCAGGCCACATGGTTCCAGAATAAAACCTCAGTCATGTTCCCTGGACACAGGTTTCAGAAATAAACTCCCAGTCATGTTCCCAGGCCACAGGGTTCCACAATTAAACCTCAGTCATACTCCCAGGCCAGAGGGTTCCACAATCAAACCTCTGTCCTGTTGCTAGGCCACGGTTCCACCATCAAGCCTCAGTCATGTTCCCAGGAAAGACTGTTCCACAATCAAACCTAAGTCATCTTGCCAAGCCACAGGGTTCCACCATCAAGCCTCACTCATGTTGCCAGGCCACAGGGTTCCACCATCAAGCCTCACTCATGTTCCCAAGCCTGAGGGTTCCACTATCAAACCTCAATCATGTTGCCAGGCCACAGGTTTCAACCATCAAACCTCAGTCATGTTCCCAGTAAACAGGGCTCCAGAATCAAACCAATGTGAAGTTCCCACGCCACGGGGTTCCAGTATCAGGCCTCAGTCATGTTCCCCGTGCACAGGGTGCCACAATCAAACTCAGTCATGTTGCCAGTCCACAGGTTTCTGCCATCACACCTCAGTCAAGTTGCCAGGCCACAGGGTTCCAGAATCAAGCCTCAGTCATTTTGCCAGTCCATAGTGTTCCACCATCAAACCTCAGTCATGATCCCAAGCCACATGTTTCCACAATGAAACCTCAGTCATTTTCCCAGGCCAAAGGTTTCTAGAGTCAAACCTCAGTCATATTCCCAGGACACATGGTTCCAGAATCAAACCTGAGTCAGGTTCGCAGGCCACAGGTTTCAGCAATCAAAACTCAATCATGTTCCCAGGACACAGGTGTCCAGAATCAAACCTCAGTCATGTTCCCAGGGAACAGGTTTTCAGAAACAAACCTCAGTCATGTTCCCAAGGCACAGGGTTCCAGAAACAAACCTCTGTCTTGTTCCCAGGACACAGGTTTCCAGAATCAACCCGATATCATGTTCCCTAGCCACAGTCTTCCAGAATCAAACCTCAGTCATGTTGCCAGGCCACAGGTTTCCACCATCAAACCTCAGGCAGGTTCCCAGGCCACAGGGTTCCAGAATCAAACCGTTCTCATGTTCCCAGGCCACAGGGTTCCAGAATCCACCGTTGTCATTTTCCCAGGCCACAAGATTCCAGAATCAATCCTCAGTTATGTTCCCAGGCTACAGGGTTCCAGAATAAAACCTCAGTCATGTTCCCAGTCCAGAGGGTTCCAGAACCAAGGCTCAGTCAGGTTCCCGGGGCACAGTATTCCACAATCTAAACAGATGTCATGTTCCCAGGCCTCAGGGTTCCAGAATCCACCGATGTCATGTTCCCAGGCCACAGGGTTCCAGAATCAATCCTCAGTTATGTTCCCAGGCTACAGGGTTCCAGAATAAAACCTCAGTCATGTTCCCAGTCCACAGGGTTCCAGAACCAAGGCTCAGTCAGGTTCCCGGGGCACAGTATTCCACAATCTAAATAGATGTCATGTTCCCAGGCCACAGTGTTCCAGAATCACGCCTCAGTCATGTTCCCAGGCCACAGGGATCCAGAATCAAACTTCAGTCATGTTGCCAGGCCATAGGGTACCACCATCAAACCTCAGTCATATTCCCAGGCCACAGGTTTCCAGAATCAAACCGATTTCATGTTCCCAGGCAACAGGGTACCGGAATCCAAACCGATGTCATGTTCCCAGGCCACAGGATTCCACACTCTAACATCAGTCATCTTCCCAGGCCAATGGTTTCCAGAATCAAACCTCAGTCATATTCCCAGGCCACATGGTTCCAGAATCAAACCTCAGTTGTGTTCCTAGGACACAGGGTTCCAGAATAAAACCTCAGTCATGTTCCCTGGACACAGGTTTCAGAAATAAAATCCCAGTCATGTTCCCAGGCCACAGGGTTCCACAATTAAACCTCAGTCATATTCCCAGGCCAGAGGGTTCCACAATCAAACCTCAGTTCTGTTGCCAGACCACGGTTCCCCCGTCAAGCCTCAGTCATTTTCCCAAGGCACAGGGTTCCAGAATCAAACCTCAGTCTTGTTCCCAGGACAGAGGTTGCCAGAATCAACCCGATATCATGTTCCCTAGCCACAGTCTTCCAGAATCAAACCTCAGTCCTGTTGCCAGGGCACAGGTTTTCACCATCAAACCTCAGGCATGTTCCCAAGCCACAGGGTTCCAGAAGCCACCGATGTCATGTTCCCAGGCCACAAGATTCCACACTCTAACATCAGTCATCTTCCCAGGCCCATGGTTTCCAGAATCAAACCTCAGTCATATTCCCAGGCCACATGGTTCCAGAATAAAACCTCAGTCATGTTCCCTGGACACAGGTTTCAGAAATAAACTCCCAGTCATGTTCCCAGGCCACAGGGTTCCACAATTAAACCTCAGTCATATTCTCAGGCCAGAGGGTTCCACAATCAAACCTCTGTCCTGTTGCTAGGCCACGGTTCCACCATCAAGCCTCAGTCATGTTCCCAGGAAAGACTGTTCCACAATCAAACCTAAGTCATCTTGCCAAGCCACAGGGTTCCACCATCAAGCCTCACTCATGTTGCCAGGCCACAGGGTTCCACCATCAAGCCTCACTCATGTTCCCAAGCCTGAGGGTTCCACTATCAAACCTCAATCATGTTGCCAGGCCACAGGTTTCAACCATCAAACCTCAGTCATATTCCCAGTAAACAGGGCTCCAGAATCAAACCAATGTCAAATTCCCACGCCACGGGGTTCCAGTATCAGGCCTCAGTCATGTTCCCCGTGCACAGGGTGCCACAATCAAACTCAGTCATGTTGCCAGTCCACAGGTTTCTGCCATCACACCTCAGTCAAGTTGCCAGGCCACAGGGTTCCAGAATCAAGCCTCAGTCATTTTGCCAGGCCATAGTGTTCCACCATCAAACCTCAGTCATGATCTCAAGCCACATGTTTCCACAATGAAACCTCAGTCATTTTCCCAGGCCAAAGGTTTCCAGAATCAAACCTCAGTCATATTCCCAGGACACATGGTTCCAGAATCAAACCTGAGTCAGGTTCGCAGGCCACAGGTTTCAGCAATCAAACATCAATCATGTTCCCAGGACACAGGTGTCCAGAATCAAACCTCTGTCTTGTTCCCAGGACACAGGTTTCCAGAATCAACCCGATATCATGTTCCCTAGCCACAGTCTTCCAGAATCAAACCTCAGTCATGTTGCCAGGCCACAGGTTTCCACCATCAAACCTCAGGCAGGTTCCCAGGCCACAGGGTTCCAGAATCAAACCGTTCTCATGTTCCCAGCCCACAGGGTTCCAGAATCCACCGTTGTCATTTTCCCAGGCCACAAGATTCCAGAATCAATCCTCAGTTATGTTCCCAGGCTACAGGGTTCCAGAATAAAACCTCAGTCATGTTCCCAGTCCACAGGGTTCCAGAACCGAGGCTCAGTCAGGTTCCCGGGGCACTGTATTCCACAATCTAAACAGATGTCATGTTCCCAGGCCTCAGGGTTCCAGAATCCACCGATGTCATGTTCCCAGGCCACAGGGTTCCAGAATCAATCCTCAGTTATGTTCCCAGGCTACAGGGTTCCAGAATAAAACCTCAGTCATGTTCCCAGTCCACAGGGTTCCAGAACCAAGGCTCAGTCAGGTTCCCGGGGCACAGTATTCCACAATCTAAATAGATGTCATGTTCCCAGGCCACAGTGTTCCAGAATCACGCCTCAGTCACGTTCCCAGGCCACAGGGATCCAGAATCAAACTTCAGTCATGTTGCCAGGCCATAGGGTACCACCATCAAACCTCAGTCATATTCCCAGGCCACAGGTTTCCAGAATCAAACCGATTTCATGTTCCCAGGCAACAGGGTACCGGAATCCAAACCGATGTCATGTTCCCAGGCCACAGGATTCCACACTCTAACATCAGTCATCTTCCCAGGCCAATGGTTTCCAGAATCAAACCTCAGTCATATTCCCAGGCCACATGGTTCCAGAATCAAACCTCAGTTGTGTTCCCAGGACACAGGGTTCCAGAATAAAACCTCAGTCATGTTCCCTGGACACAGGTTTCAGAAATAAAATCCCAGTCATGTTCCCAGGCCACAGGGTTCCACAATTAAACCTCAGTCATATTCCCAGGCCAGAGGGTTCCACAATCAAACCTCAGTTCTGTTGCCAGACCACGGTTCCCCCGTCAAGCCTCAGTCATGTTCCCAGGGAACAGGCTTCCAGAAACAAACCTCAGTCATTTTCCCAAGGCACAGGGTTCCAGAATCAAACCTCAGTCTTGTTCCCAGGACACAGGTTGCCAGAATCAACCCGATATCATGTTCCCTAGCCACAGTCTTCCAGAATCAAACCTCAGTCCTGTTGCCAGGGCACAGGTTTCCACCATCAAACCTCAGGCATGTTCCCAAGCCACAGGGTTCCAGAAGCCACCGATGTCATGTTCCCAGGCCACAGGATTCCACACTCTAACATCAGTCATCTTCCCAGGCCCATGGTTTCCAGAATCAAACCTCAGTCATATTCCCAGGCCACATGGTTCCAGAATAAAACCTCAGTCATGTTCCCTGGACACAGGTTTCAGAAATAAACTCCCAGTCATGTTCCCAGGCCACAGGGTTCCACAATTAAACCTCAGTCATATTCTCAGGCCAGAGGGTTCCACAATCAAACCTCTGTCCTGTTGCTAGGCCACGGTTCCACCATCAAGCCTCAGTCATGTTCCCAGGAAAGACTGTTCCACAATCAAACCTAAGTCATCTTGCCAAGCCACAGGGTTCCACCATCAAGCCTCACTCATGTTGCCAGGCCACAGGGTTCCACCATCAAGCCTCACTCATGTTCCCAAGCCTGAGGGTTCCACTATCAAACCTCAATCATGTTGCCAGGCCACAGGTTTCAACCATCAAACCTCAGTCATGTTCCCAGTAAACAGGGCTCCAGAATCAAACCAATGTCAAGTTCCCACGCCACGGGGTTCCAGTATCAGGCCTCAGTCATGTTCCCCGTGCACAGGGTGCCACAATCAAACTCAGTCATGTTGCCAGTCCACAGGTTTCTGCCATCACACCTCAGTCAAGTTGCCAGGCCACAGGGTTCCAGAATCAAGCCTCAGTCATTTTGCCAGGCCATAGTGTTCCACCATCAAACCTCAGTCATGATCCCAAGCCACATGTTTCCACAATGAAACCTCAGTCATTTTCCCAGGCCAAAGGTTTCCAGAATCAAACCTCAGTCATATTCCCAGGACACATGGTTCCAGAATCAAACCTGAGTCAGGTTCACAGGCCACAGGTTTCAGCAATCAAACCTCAATCATGTTCCCAGGACACAGGTGTCCAGAATCAAACCTCAGTCATGTTCCCAGGGAACAGGTTTCCAGAAACAAACCTCAGTCATGTTCCCAAGGCACAGGGTTCCAGAATCAAACCTCAGTCTTGTTCCCAGGACACAGGTTTCCAGAATCAACCCGATATCATGTTCCCTAGCCACAGTCTTCCAGAATCAAACCTCAGTCATGTTGCCAGGCCACAGGTTTCCACCATCAAACCTCAGGCAGGTTCCCAGGCCACAGGGTTCCAGAATCAAACCGTTCTCATGTTCCCAGGCCACAGGGTTCCAGAATCCACCGTTGTCATTTTCCCAGGCCACAAGATTCCAGAATCAATCCTCAGTTATGTTCCCAGGCTACAGGGTTCCAGAATAAAACCTCAGTCATGTTCCCAGTCCACAGGGTTCCAGAACCGAGGCTCAGTCAGGTTCCCGGGGCACAGTATTCCACAATCTAAACAGATGTCATCTTCCCAGGCCTCAGGGTTCCAGAATCCACCGATGTCATGTTCCCAGGCCACAGGGTTCCAGAATCAATCCTCAGTTATTTTCCCAGGCTACAGGGTTCCAGAATAAAACCTCAGTCATGTTCCCAGTCCACAGGGTTCCAGAACCAAGGCTCAGTCAGGTTCCCGGGGCACAGTATTCCACAATCTAAATAGATGTCATGTTCCCATGCCACAGTGTTCCAGAATCACGCCTCAGTCATGTTCCCAGGCCACAGGGATCCAGAATCAAACTTCAGTCATGTTGCCAGGCCATAGGGTACCACCATCAAACCTCAGTCATATTCCCAGGCCATAGGTTTCCAGAATCAAACCGATTTCATGTTCCCAGGCAACAGGGTATCGGAATCCAAACCGATGTCATGTTCCCAGGCCACAGGATTCCACACTCTAACATCAGTCATCTTCCCAGGCCAAAGGTTTCCAGAATCAAACCTCAGTCATATTCCCAGGCCACATGGTTCCAGAATCAAACCTCAGTTGTGTTCCCAGGACACAGGGTTCCAGAATAAAACCTCAGTCATGTTCCCTGGACACAGGTTTCAGAAATAAAATCCCAGTCATGTTCCCAGGCCACAGGGTTCCACAATTAAACCTCAGTCATATTCCCAGGCCAGAGGGTTCCACAATCAAACCTCAGTTCTGTTGCCAGACCACGGTTCCCCCGTCAAGCCTCAGTCATGTTCCCAGGGAACAGGCTTCCAGAAACAAACCTCAGTCATTTTCCCAAGGCACAGGGTTCCAGAATCAAACCTCAGTCTTGTTCCCAGGACACAGGTTGCCAGAATCAACCCGATATCATGTTCCCTAGCCAGAGTCTTCCAGAATCAAACCTCAGTCCTGTTGCCAGGGCACAGGTTTCCACCATCAAACCTCAGGCATGTTCCCAAGCCACAGGGTTCCAGAAGCCACCGATGTCATGTTCCCAGGCCACAGGATTCCACACTCTAACATCAGTCATCTTCCCAGGCCCATGGTTTCCAGAATCAAACCTCAGTCATATTCCCAGGCCACATGGTTCCAGAATAAAACCTCAGTCATGTTCCCTGGACACAGGTTTCAGAAATAAACTCCCAGTCATGTTCCCAGGCCACAGGGTTCCACAATTAAACCTCAGTCATATTCCCAGGCCAGAGGGTTCCACAATCAAACCTCTGTCCTGTTGCTAGGCCACGGTTCCACCATCAAGCCTCACTCATGTTCCCAGGAAAGACTGTTCCACAATCAAACCTAAGTCATCTTGCCAAGCCACAGGGTTCCACCATCAAGCCTCACTCATGTTGCCAGGCCACAGGGTTCCACCATCAAGCCTCACTCATGTTCCCAAGCCTGAGGGTTCCACTATCAAACCTCAATCATGTTGCCAGGCCACAGGTTTCAACCATCAAACCTCAGTCATGTTCCCAGTAAACAGGGCTCCAGAATCAAACCAATGTCAAGTTCCCACGCCACGGGGTTCCAGTATCAGGCCTCAGTCATGTTCCCCGTGCACAGGGTGCCACAATCAAACTCAGTCATGTTGCCAGTCCACAGGTTTCTGCCATCACACCTCAGT
This sequence comes from Balaenoptera physalus, assembly GCF_965194825.1. Taxonomy (NCBI): domain Eukaryota; kingdom Metazoa; phylum Chordata; class Mammalia; order Artiodactyla; family Balaenopteridae; genus Balaenoptera; species Balaenoptera physalus. Next base: position 41,291 of record NW_028124875.1, read on the forward strand.
CAAGTTGCCAGGCCACAGGGTTCCAGAATCAAGCCTCAGTCATTTTGCCAGGCCATAGTGTTCCACCATCAAACCTCAGTCATGATCCCAAGCCACATGTTTCCACAATGAAACCTCAGTCATTTTCCCAGGCCAAAGGTTTCCAGAATCAAACCTCAGTCATATTCCCAGGACACATGGTTCCAGAATCAAACCTGAGTCAGGTTCGCAGGCCACAGGTTTCAGCAATCAAACCTCAATCATGTTCCCAGGACACAGGTGTCCAGAATCAAACCTCAGTCATGTTCCCAGGGAACAGGTTTCCAGAAACAAACCTCAGTCATGTTCCCAAGGCACAGGGTTCCAGAATCAAACCTCAGTCTTGTTCCCAGGACACAGGTTTCCAGAATCAACCCGATATCATGTTCCCTAGCCACAGTCTTCCAGAATCAAACCTCAGTCATGTTGCCAGGCCACAGGTTTCCACCATCAAACCTCAGGCAGGTTCCCAGGCCACAGGGTTCCAGAATCAAACCGTTCTCATGTTCCCAGGCCACAGGGTTCCAGAATCCACCGTTGTCATTTTCCCAGGCCACAAGATTCCAGAATCAATCCTCAGTTATGTTCCCAGGCTACAGGGTTCCAGAATAAAACCTCAGTCATGTTCCCAGTCCACAGGGTTCCAGAACCGAGGCTCAGTCAGGTTCCCGGGGCACAGTATTCCACAATCTAAACAGATGTCATGTTCCCAGGCCTCAGGGTTCCAGAATCCACCGATGTCATGTTCCCAGGCCACAGGGTTCCAGAATCAATCCTCAGTTATTTTCCCAGGCTACAGGGTTCCAGAATAAAACCTCAGTCATGTTCCCAGTCCACAGGGTTCCAGAACCAAGGCTCAGTCAGGTTCCCGGGGCACAGTATTCCACAATCTAAATAGATGTCATGTTCCCATGCCACAGTGTTCCAGAATCACGCCTCAGTCATGTTCCCAGGCCACAGGGATCCAGAATCAAACTTCAGTCATGTTGCCAGGCCATAGGGTACCACCATCAAACCTCAGTCATATTCCCAGGCCATAGGTTTCCAGAATCAAACCGATTTCATGTTCCCAGGCAACAGGGTATCGGAATCCAAACCGATGTCATGTTCCCAGGCCACAGGATTCCACACTCTAACATCAGTCATCTTCCCAGGCCAAAGGTTTCCAGAATCAAACCTCAGTCATATTCCCAGGCCACATGGTTCCAGAATCAAACCTCAGTTGTGTTCCCAGGACACAGGGTTCCAGAATAAAACCTCAGTCATGTTCCCTGGACACAGGTTTCAGAAATAAAATCCCAGTCATGTTCCCAGGCCACAGGGTTCCACAATTAAACCTCAGTCATATTCCCAGGCCAGAGGGTTCCACAATCAAACCTCAGTTCTGTTGCCAGACCACGGTTCCCCCGTCAAGCCTCAGTCATGTTCCCAGGGAACAGGCTTCCAGAAACAAACCTCAGTCATTTTCCCAAGGCACAGGGTTCCAGAATCAAACCTCAGTCTTGTTCCCAGGACACAGGTTGCCAGAATCAACCCGATATCATGTTCCCTAGCCACAGTCTTCCAGAATCAAACCTCAGTCCTGTTGCCAGGGCACAGGTTTCCACCATCAAACCTCAGGCATGTTCCCAAGCCACAGGGTTCCAGAAGCCACCGATGTCATGTTCCCAGGCCACAGGATTCCACACTCTAACATCAGTCATCTTCCCAGGCCCATGGTTTCCAGAATCAAACCTCAGTCATATTCCCAGGCCACATGGTTCCAGAATAAAACCTCAGTCATGTTCCCTGGACACAGGTTTCAGAAATAAACTCCCAGTCATGTTCCCAGGCCACAGGGTTCCACAATTAAACCTCAGTCATATTCCCAGGCCAGAGGGTTCCACAATCAAACCTCTGTCCTGTTGCTAGGCCACGGTTCCACCATCAAGCCTCACTCATGTTCCCAGGAAAGACTGTTCCACAATCAAACCTAAGTCATCTTGCCAAGCCACAGGGTTCCACCATCAAGCCTCACTCATGTTGCCAGGCCACAGGGTTCCACCATCAAGCCTCACTCATGTTCCCAAGCCTGAGGGTTCCACTATCAAACCTCAATCATGTTGCCAGGCCACAGGTTTCAACCATCAAACCTCAGTCATGTTCCCAGTAAACAGGGCTCCAGAATCAAACCAATGTCAAGTTCCCACGCCACGGGGTTCCAGTATCAGGCCTCAGTCATGTTCCCCGTGCACAGGGTGCCACAATCAAACTCAGTCATGTTGCCAGTCCACAGGTTTCTGCCATCACACCTCAGTCAAGTTGCCAGGCCACAGGGTTCCAGAATCAAGCCTCAGTCATTTTGCCAGGCCATAGTGTTCCACCATCAAACCTCAGTCATGATCCCAAGCCACATGTTTCCACAATGAAACCTCAGTCATTTTCCCAGGCCAAAGGTTTCCAGAATCAAACCTCAGTCATATTCCCAGGACACATGGTTCCAGAATCAAACCTGAGTCAGGTTCGCAGGCCACAGGTTTCAGCAATCAAACCTCAATCATGTTCCCAGGACACAGGTGTCCAGAATCAAACCTCAGTCATGTTCCCAGGGAACAGGTTTCCAGAAACAAACCTCAGTCATGTTCCCAAGGCACAGGGTTCCAGAATCAAACCTCTGTCTTGTTCCCAGGACACAGGTTTCCAGAATCAACCCGATATCATGTTCCCTAGCCACAGTCTTCCAGAATCAAACCTCAGTCATGTTGCCAGGCCACAGGTTTCCACCATCAAACCTCAGGCAGGTTCCCAGGCCACAGGGTTCCAGAATCAAACCGTTCTCATGTTCCCAGGCCACAGGGTTCCAGAATCCACCGTTGTCATTTTCCCAGGCCACAAGATTCCAGAATCAATCCTCAGTTATGTTCCCAGGCTACAGGGTTCCAGAATAAAACCTCAGTCATGTTCCCAGTCCAGAGGGTTCCAGAACCGAGGCTCAGTCAGGTTCCCGGGGCACAGTATTCCACAATCTAAACAGATGTCATGTTCCCAGGCCTCAGGGTTCCAGAATCCACCGATGTCATGTTCCCAGGCCACAGGGTTCCAGAATCAATCCTCAGTTATATTCCCAGGCTACAGGGTTCCAGAATAAAACCTCAGTCATGTTCCCAGTCCACAGGGTTCCAGAACCAAGGCTCAGTCAGGTTCCCGGGCCACAGTATTCCACAATCTAAATAGATGTCATGTTCCCAGGCCACAGTGTTCCAGAATCACGCCTCAGTCATGTTCCCAGGCCACAGGGATCCAGAATCAAACTTCAGTCATGTTGCCAGGCCATAGGGTACCACCATCAAACCTCAGTCATATTCCCAGGCCACAGGTTTCCAGAATCAAACCGATTTCATGTTCCCAGGCAACAGGGTACCGGAATCCAAACCGATGTCATGTTCCCAGGCCACAGGATTCCACACTCTAACATCAGTCATCTTCCCAGGACAATGGTTTCCAGAATCAAACCTCAGTCATATTCCCAGGCCACATGGTTCCAGAATCAAACCTCAGTTGTGTTCCCAGGACACAGGGTTCCAGAATAAAACCTCAGTCATGTTCCCTGGACACAGGTTTCAGAAATAAAATCCCAGTCATGTTCCCAGGCCACAGGGTTCCACAATTAAACCTCAGTCATATTCCCAGGCCAGAGGGTTCCACAATCAAACCTCAGTTCTGTTGCCAGACCACGGTTCCCCCGTCAAGCCTCAGTCATGTTCCCAGGGAACAGGCTTCCAGAAACAAACCTCAGTCATGTTTCCAAGGCACAGGGTTCCAGAATCAAACCTCAGTCTTGTTCCCAGGACACAGGTTGCCAGAATCAACCCGATATCATGTTCCCTAGCCACAGTCTTCCAGAATAAAACCTCAGTCCTGTTGCGAGGGCACAGGTTTCCACCATCAAACCTCAGGCATGTTCCCAAGCCACAGGGTTCCAGAAGCCACCGATGTCATGTTCCCAGGCCACAGGATTCCACACTCTAACATCAGTCATCTTCCCAGGCCAATGGTTTCCAGAATCAAACCTCAGTCATATTCCCAGGCCACATGGTTCCAGAATAAAACCTCAGTCATGTTCCCTGGACACAGGTTTCAGAAATAAACTCCCAGTCATGTTCCCAGGCCACAGGGTTCCACAATTAAACCTCAGTCATACTCCCAGGCCAGAGGGTTCCACAATCAAACCTCTGTCCTGTTGCTAGGCCACGGTTCCACCATCAAGCCTCAGTCATGTTCCCAGGAAAGACTGTTCCACAATCAAACCTAAGTCATCTTGCCAAGCCACAGGGTTCCACCATCAAGCCTCACTCATGTTGCCAGGCCACAGGGTTCCACCATCAAGCCTCACTCATGTTCCCAAGCCTGAGGGTTCCACTATCAAACCTCAATCATGTTGCCAGGCCACAGGTTTCAACCATCAAACCTCAGTCATGTTCCCAGTAAACAGGGCTCCAGAATCAAACCAATGTGAAGTTCCCACGCCACGGGGTTCCAGTATCAGGCCTCAGTCATGTTCCCCGTGCACAGGGTGCCACAATCAAACTCAGTCATGTTGCCAGTCCACAGGTTTCTGCCATCACACCTCAGTCAAGTTGCCAGGCCACAGGGTTCCAGAATCAAGCCTCAGTCATTTTGCCAGTCCATAGTGTTCCACCATCAAACCTCAGTCATGATCCCAAGCCACATGTTTCCACAATGAAACCTCAGTCATTTTCCCAGGCCAAAGGTTTCTAGAGTCAAACCTCAGTCATATTCCCAGGACACATGGTTCCAGAATCAAACCTGAGTCAGGTTCGCAGGCCACAGGTTTCAGCAATCAAACCTCAATCATGTTCCCAGGACACAGGTGTCCAGAATCAAACCTCAGTCATGTTCCCAGGGAACAGGTTTCCAGAAACAAACCTCAGTCATGTTCCCAAGGCACAGGGTTCCAGAATCAAACCTCTGTCTTGTTCCCAGGACACAGGTTGCCAGAATCAACCCGATATCATGTTCCCTAGCCACAGTCTTCCAGAATCAAACCTCAGTCCTGTTGCCAGGCCACAGGTTTCCACCATCAAACCTCAGGCAGGTTCCCAGGCCACAGGGTTCCAGAATCAAACCGTTCTCATGTTCCCAGGCCACAGGGTTCCAGAATCCACCGTTGTCATTTTCCCAGGCCACAAGATACCAGAATCAATCCTCAGTTATGTTCCCAGGCTACAGGGTTCCAGAATAAAACCTCAGTCATGTTCCCAGTCCACAGGGTTCCAGAACCAAGGCTCAGTCAGGTTCCCGGGGCACAGTATTCCACAATCTAAATAGATGTCATGTTCCCAGGCCACAGTGTTCCAGAATCACGCGTCAGTCATGTTCCCAGGCCACAGGGATCCAGAATCAAACTTCAGTCATGTTGCCAGGCCATAGGGTACCACCATCAAACCTCAGTCATATTCCCAGGCCATAGGTTTCCAGAATCAAACCGATTTCATGTTCCCAGGCAACAGGGTATCGGAATCCAAACCGATGTCATGTTCCCAGGCCACAGGATTCCACACTCTAACATCAGTCATCTTCCCAGGCCAAAGGTTTCCAGAATCAAACCTCAGTCATATTCCCAGGCCACATGTTTCCAGAATCAAACCTCAGTTGTGTTCCCAGGACACAGGGTTCCAGAATAAAACCTCAGTCATGTTCCCTGGACACAGGTTTCAGAAATAAAATCCCAGTCATGTTCCCAGGCCACAGGGTTCCACAATTAAACCTCAGTCATATTCCCAGGCCAGAGGGTTCCACAATCAAAACTCAGTTCTGTTGCCAGACCACGGTTCCCCCGTCAAGCCTCAGTCATGTTCCCAGGGAACAGGCTTCCAGAAACAAAACTCAGTCATGTTCCCAAGGCACAGGGTTCCAGAATCAAACCTCAGTCTTGTTCCCAGGACACAGGTTGCCAGAATCAACCCGATATCATGTTCCCTAGCCACAGTCTTCCAGAATCAAACCTCAGTCCTGTTGCCAGGGCACAGGTTTCCACCATCAAACCTCAGGCATGTTCCCAAGCCACAGGGTTCCAGAAGCCACCGATGTCATGTTCCCAGGCCACAGGATTCCACACTCTAACATCAGTCATCTTCCCAGGCCAATGGTTTCCAGAATCAAACCTCAGTCATATTCCCAGGCCACATGGTTCCAGAATAAAACCTCAGTCATGTTCCCTGGACACAGGTTTCAGAAATAAACTCCCAGTCATGTTCCCAGGCCACAGGGTTCCACAATTAAACCTCAGTCATATTCCCAGGCCAGAGGGTTCCACAATCAAACCTCTGTCCTGTTGCTAGGCCACGGTTCCACCATCAAGCCTCACTCATGTTCCCAGGAAAGACTGTTCCACAATCAAACCTAAGTCATCTTGCCAAGCCACAGGGTTCCACCATCAAGCCTCACTCATGTTGCCAGGCCACAGGGTTCCACCATCAAGCCTCACTCATGTTCCCAAGCCTGAGGGTTCCACTATCAAACCTCAGTCATGTTGCCAGGCCACAGGTTTCAACCATCAAACCTCAGTCATGTTCCCAGTAAACAGGGCTCCAGAATCAAACCAATGTCAAGTTCCCACGCCACGGGGTTCCAGTATCAGGCCTCAGTCATGTTCCCCGTGCACAGGGTGCCACAATCAAACTCAGTCATGTTGCCAGTCCACAGGTTTCTGCCATCACACCTCAGTCAAGTTGCCAGGCCACAGGGTTCCAGAATCAAGCCTCAGTCATTTTGCCAGGCCATAGTGTTCCACCATCAAACCTCAGTCATGATCCCAAGCCACATGTTTCCACAATGAAACCTCAGTCATTTTCCCAGGCCAAAGGTTTCCAGAATCAAACCTCAGTCATATTCCCAGGACACATGGTTCCAGAATCAAACCTGAGTCAGGTTCGCAGGCCACAGGTTTCAGCAATCAAACCTCAATCATGTTCCCAGGACACAGGTGTCCAGAATCAAACCTCAGTCATGTTCCCAGGGAACAGGTTTCCAGAAACAAACCTCAGTCATGTTCCCAAGGCACAGGGTTCCAGAATCAAACCTCTGTCTTGTTCCCAGGACACAGGTTTCCAGAATCAACCCGATATCATGTTCCCTAGCCACAGTCTTCCAGAATCAAACCTCAGTCCTGTTGCCAGGCCACAGGTTTCCACCATCAAACCTCAGGCAGGTTCCCAGGCCACAGGGTTCCAGAATCAAACCGTTCTCATGTTCCCAGGCCACAGGGTTCCAGAATCCACCATTGTCATTTTCCCAGGCCACAAGATACCAGAATCAATCCTCAGTTATGTTCCCAGGCTACAGGGTTCCAGAATAAAACCTCAGTCATGTTCCCAGTCCACAGGGTTCCAGAACCAAGGCTCAGTCAGGTTCCCGGGGCACAGTATTCCACAATCTAAATAGATGTCATGTTCCCAGGCCACAGTGTTCCAGAATCACGCGTCAGTCATGTTCCCAGGCCACAGGGATCCAGAATCAAACTTCAGTCATGTTGCCAGGCCATAGGGTACCACCATCAAACCTCAGTCATATTCCCAGGCCATAGGTTTCCAGAATCAAACCGATTTCATGTTCCCAGGCAACAGGGTATCGGAATCCAAACCGATGTCATGTTCCCAGGCCACAGGATTCCACACTCTAACATCAGTCATCTTCCCAGGCCAAAGGTTTCCAGAATCAAACCTCAGTCATATTCCCAGGCCACATGTTTCCAGAATCAAACCTCAGTTGTGTTCCCAGGACACAGGGTTCCAGAATAAAACCTCAGTCATGTTCCCTGGACACAGGTTTCAGAAATAAAATCCCAGTCATGTTCCCAGGCCACAGGGTTCCACAATTAAACCTCAGTCATATTCCCAGGCCAGAGGGTTCCACAATCAAAACTCAGTTCTGTTGCCAGACCACGGTTCCCCCGTCAAGCCTCAGTCATGTTCCCAGGGAACAGGCTTCCAGAAACAAAACTCAGTCATGTTCCCAAGGCACAGGGTTCCAGAATCAAACCTCAGTCTTGTTCCCAGGACACAGGTTGCCAGAATCAACCCGATATCATGTTCCCTAGCCACAGTCTTCCAGAATCAAACCTCAGTCCTGTTGCCAGGGCACAGGTTTCCACCATCAAACCTCAGGCATGTTCCCAAGCCACAGGGTTCCAGAAGCCACCGATGTCATGTTCCCAGGCCACAGGATTCCACACTCTAACATCAGTCATCTTCCCAGGCCAATGGTTTCCAGAATCAAACCTCAGTCATATTCCCAGGCCACATGGTTCCAGAATAAAACCTCAGTCATGTTCCCTGGACACAGGTTTCAGAAATAAACTCCCAGTCATGTTCCCAGGCCACAGGGTTCCACAATTAAACCTCAGTCATATTCCCAGGCCAGAGGGTTCCACAATCAAACCTCTGTCCTGTTGCTAGGCCACGGTTCCACCATCAAGCCTCACTCATGTTCCCAGGAAAGACTGTTCCACAATCAAACCTAAGTCATCTTGCCAAGCCACAGGGTTCCACCATCAAGCCTCACTCATGTTGCCAGGCCACAGGGTTCCACCATCAAGCCTCACTCATGTTCCCAAGCCTGAGGGTTCCACTATCAAACCTCAGTCATGTTGCCAGGCCACAGGTTTCAACCATCAAACCTCAGTCATGTTCCCAGTAAACAGGGCTCCAGAATCAAACCAATGTCAAGTTCCCACGCCACGGGGTTCCAGTATCAGGCCTCAGTCATGTTCCCCGTGCACAGGGTGCCACAATCAAACTCAGTCATGTTGCCAGTCCACAGGTTTCTGCCATCACACCTCAGTCAAGTTGCCAGGCCACAGGGTTCCAGAATCAAGCCTCAGTCATTTTGCCAGGCCATAGTGTTCCACCATCAAACCTCAGTCATGATCCCAAGCCACATGTTTCCACAATGAAACCTCAGTCATTTTCCCAGGCCAAAGGTTTCCAGAATCAAACCTCAGTCATATTCCCAGGACACATGGTTCCAGAATCAAACCTGAGTCAGGTTCGCAGGCCACAGGTTTCAGCAATCAAACCTCAATCATGTTCCCAGGACACAGGTGTCCAGAATCAAACCTCAGTCATGTTCCCAGGGAACAGGTTTCCAGAAACAAACCTCAGTCATGTTCCCAAGGCACAGGGTTCCAGAATCAAACCTCTGTCTTGTTCCCAGGACACAGGTTTCCAGAATCAACCCGATATCATGTTCCCTAGCCACAGTCTTCCAGAATCAAACCTCAGTCATGTTGCCAGGCCACAGGTTTCCACCATCAAACCTCAGGCAGGTTCCCAGGCCACAGGGTTCCAGAATCAAACCGTTCTCATGTTCCCAGGCCACAGGGTTCCAGAATCCACCGTTGTCATTTTCCCAGGCCACAAGATTCCAGAATCAATCCTCAGTTATGTTCCCAGGCTACAGGGTTCCAGAATAAAACCTCAGTCATATTCCCAGTCCAGAGGGTTCCAGAACCGAGGCTCAGTCAGGTTCCCGGGGCACAGTATTCCACAATCTAAACAGATGTCATGTTCCCAGGCCTCAGGGTTCCAGAATCCACCGATGTCATGTTCCCAGGCCACAGGGTTCCAGAATCAATCCTCAGTTATATTCCCAGGCTACAGGGTTCCAGAATAAAACCTCAGTCATGTTCCCAGTCCACAGGGTTCCAGAACCAAGGCTCAGTCAGGTTCCCGGGCCACAGTATTCCACAATCTAAATAGATGTCATGTTCCCAGGCCACAGTGTTCCAGAATCACGCCTCAGTCATGTTCCCAGGCCACAGGGATCCAGAATCAAACTTCAGTCATGTTGCCAGGCCATAGGGTACCACCATCAAACCTCAGTCATATTCCCAGGCCACAGGTTTCCAGAATCAAACCGATTTCATGTTCCCAGGCAACAGGGTACCGGAATCCAAACCGATGTCATGTTCCCAGGCCACAGGATTCCACACTCTAACATCAGTCATCTTCCCAGGACAATGGTTTCCAGAATCAAACCTCAGTCATATTCCCAGGCCACATGGTTCCAGAATCAAACCTCAGTTGTGTTCCCAGGACACAGGGTTCCAGAATAAAACCTCAGTCATGTTCCCTGGACACAGGTTTCAGAAATAAAATCCCAGTCATGTTCCCAGGCCACAGGGTTCCACAATTAAACCTCAGTCATATTCCCAGGCCAGAGGGTTCCACAATCAAACCTCAGTTCTGTTGCGAGACCACGGTTCCCCCGTCAAGCCTCAGTCATGTTCCCAGGGAACAGGCTTCCAGAAACAAACCTCAGTCATGTTCCCAAGGCACAGGTTTCCAGAATCAAACCTCAGTCTTGTTCCCAGGACACAGGTTGCCAGAATCAACCCGATATCATGTTCCCTAGCCACAGTCTTCCAGAATAAAACCTCAGTCCTGTTGCCAGGGCACAGGTTTCCACCATCAAACCTCAGGCATGTTCCCAAGCCACAGGGTTCCAGAAGCCACCGATGTCATGTTCCCAGGCCACAGGATTCCACACTCTAACATCAGTCATCTTCCCAGGCCAATGGTTTCCAGAATCAAACCTCAGTCATATTCCCAGGCCACATGGTTCCAGAATAAAACCTCAGTCATGTTCCCTGGACACAGGTTTCAGAAATAAACTCCCAGTCATGTTCCCAGGCCACAGGGTTCCACAATTAAACCTCAGTCATACTCCCAGGCCAGAGGGTTCCACAATCAAACCTCTGTCCTGTTGCTAGGCCACGGTTCCACCATCAAGCCTCAGTCATGTTCCCAGGAAAGACTGTTCCACAATCAAACCTAAGTCATCTTGCCAAGCCACAGGGTTCCACCATCAAGCCTCACTCATGTTGCCAGGCCACAGGGTTCCACCATCAAGCCTCACTCATGTTCCCAAGCCTGAGGGTTCCACTATCAAACCTCAATCATGTTGCCAGGCCACAGGTTTCAACCATCAAACCTCAGTCATGTTCCCAGTAAACAGGGCTCCAGAATCAAACCAATGTGAAGTTCCCACGCCACGGGGTTCCAGTATCAGGCCTCAGTCATGTTCCCCGTGCACAGGGTGCCACAATCAAACTCAGTCATGTTGCCAGTCCACAGGTTTCTGCCATCACACCTCAGTCAAGTTGCCAGGCCACAGGGTTCCAGAATCAAGCCTCAGTCATTTTGCCAGTCCATAGTGTTCCACCATCAAACCTCAGTCATGATCCCAAGCCACATGTTTCCACAATGAAACCTCAGTCATTTTCCCAGGCCAAAGGTTTCTAGAGTCAAACCTCAGTCATATTCCCAGGACACATGGTTCCAGAATCAAACCTGAGTCAGGTTCGCAGGCCACAGGTTTCAGCAATCAAAACTCAATCATGTTCCCAGGACACAGGTGTCCAGAATCAAACCTCAGTCATGTTCCCAGGGAACAGGTTTCCAGAAACAAACCTCAGTCATGTTCCCAAGGCACAGGGTTCCAGAAACAAACCTCTGTCTTGTTCCCAGGACACAGGTTTCCAGAATCAACCCGATATCATGTTCCCTAGCCACAGTCTTCCAGAATCAAACCTCAGTCATGTTGCCAGGCCACAGGTTTCCACCATCAAACCTCAGGCAGGTTCCCAGGCCACAGGGTTCCAGAATCAAACCGTTCTCATGTTCCCAGGCCACAGGGTTCCAGAATCCACCGTTGTCATTTTCCCAGGCCACAAGATTCCAGAATCAATCCTCAGTTATGTTCCCAGGCTACAGGGTTCCAGAATAAAACCTCAGTCATGTTCCCAGTCCAGAGGGTTCCAGAACCAAGGCTCAGTCAGGTTCCCGGGGCACAGTATTCCACAATCTAAACAGATGTCATGTTCCCAGGCCTCAGGGTTCCAGAATCCACCGATGTCATGTTCCCAGGCCACAGGGTTCCAGAATCAATCCTCAGTTATGTTCCCAGGCTACAGGGTTCCAGAATAAAACCTCAGTCATGTTCCCAGTCCACAGGGTTCCAGAACCAAGGCTCAGTCAGGTTCCCGGGGCACAGTATTCCACAATCTAAATAGATGTCATGTTCCCAGGCCACAGTGTTCCAGAATCACGCCTCAGTCATGTTCCCAGGCCACAGGGATCCAGAATCAAACTTCAGTCATGTTGCCAGGCCATAGGGTACCACCATCAAACCTCAGTCATATTCCCAGGCCACAGGTTTCCAGAATCAAACCGATTTCATGTTCCCAGGCAACAGGGTACCGGAATCCAAACCGATGTCATGTTCCCAGGCCACAGGATTCCACACTCTAACATCAGTCATCTTCCCAGGCCAATGGTTTCCAGAATCAAACCTCAGTCATATTCCCAGGCCACATGGTTCCAGAATCAAACCTCAGTTGTGTTCCTAGGACACAGGGTTCCAGAATAAAACCTCAGTCATGTTCCCTGGACACAGGTTTCAGAAATAAAATCCCAGTCATGTTCCCAGGCCACAGGGTTCCACAATTAAACCTCAGTCATATTCCCAGGCCAGAGGGTTCCACAATCAAACCTCAGTTCTGTTGCCAGACCACGGTTCCCCCGTCAAGCCTCAGTCATTTTCCCAAGGCACAGGGTTCCAGAATCAAACCTCAGTCTTGTTCCCAGGACAGAGGTTGCCAGAATCAACCCGATATCATGTTCCCTAGCCACAGTCTTCCAGAATCAAACCTCAGTCCTGTTGCCAGGGCACAGGTTTTCACCATCAAACCTCAGGCATGTTCCCAAGCCACAGGGTTCCAGAAGCCACCGATGTCATGTTCCCAGGCCACAAGATTCCACACTCTAACATCAGTCATCTTCCCAGGCCCATGGTTTCCAGAATCAAACCTCAGTCATATTCCCAGGCCACATGGTTCCAGAATAAAACCTCAGTCATGTTCCCTGGACACAGGTTTCAGAAATAAACTCCCAGTCATGTTCCCAGGCCACAGGGTTCCACAATTAAACCTCAGTCATATTCTCAGGCCAGAGGGTTCCACAATAAAACCTCTGTCCTGTTGCTAGGCCACGGTTCCACCATCAAGCCTCAGTCATGTTCCCAGGAAAGACTGTTCCACAATCAAACCTAAGTCATCTTGCCAAGCCACAGGGTTCCACCATCAAGCCTCACTCATGTTGCCAGGCCACAGGGTTCCACCATCAAGCCTCACTCATGTTCCCAAGCCTGAGGGTTCCACTATCAAACCTCAATCATGTTGCCAGGCCACAGGTTTCAACCATCAAACCTCAGTCATGTTCCCAGTAAACAGGGCTCCAGAATCAAACCAATGTCAAGTTCCCACGCCACGGGGTTCCAGTATCAGGCCTCAGTCATGTTCCCCGTGCACAGGGTGCCACAATCAAACTCAGTCATGTTGCCAGTCCACAGGTTTCTGCCATCACACCTCAGTCAAGTTGCCAGGCCACAGGGTTCCAGAATCAAGCCTCAGTCATTTTGCCAGGCCATAGTGTTCCACCATCAAACCTCAGTCATGATCTCAAGCCACATGTTTCCACAATGAAACCTCAGTCATTTTCCCAGGCCAAAGGTTTCCAGAATCAAACCTCAGTCATATTCCCAGGACACATGGTTCCAGAATCAAACCTGAGTCAGGTTCGCAGGCCACAGGTTTCAGCAATCAAACATCAATCATGTTCCCAGGACACAGGTGTCCAGAATCAAACCTCAGTCATGTTCCCAGGGAACAGGTTTCCAGAAACAAACCTCAGTCATGTTCCCAAGGCACAGGGTTCCAGAATCAAACCTCTGTCTTGTTCCCAGGACACAGGTTTCCAGAATCAACCCGATATCATGTTCCCTAGCCACAGTCTTCCAGAATCAAACCTCAGTCATGTTGCCAGGCCACAGGTTTCCACCATCAAACCTCAGGCAGGTTCCCAGGCCACAGGGTTCCAGAATCAAACCGTTCTCATGTTCCCAGCCCACAGGGTTCCAGAATCCACCGTTGTCATTTTCCCAGGCCACAAGATTCCAGAATCAATCCTCAGTTATGTTCCCAGGCTACAGGGTTCCAGAATAAAACCTCAGTCATGTTCCCAGTCCACAGGGTTCCAGAACCGAGGCTCAGTCAGGTTCCCGGGGCACAGTATTCCACAATCTAAACAGATGTCATGTTCCCAGGCCTCAGGGTTCCAGAATCCACCGATGTCATGTTCCCAGGCCACAGGGTTCCAGAATCAATCCTCAGTTATGTTCCCAGGCTACAGGGTTCCAGAATAAAACCTCAGTCATGTTCCCAGTCCACAGGGTTCCAGAACCAAGGCTCAGTCAGGTTCCCGGGGCACAGTATTCCACAATCTAAATAGATGTCATGTTCCCAGGCCACAGTGTTCCAGAATCACGCCTCAGTCATGTTCCCAGGCCACAGGGATCCAGAATCAAACTTCAGTCATGTTGCCAGGCCATAGGGTACCACCATCAAACCTCAGTCATATTCCCAGGCCACAGGTTTCCAGAATCAAACCGATTTCATGTTCCCAGGCAACAGGGTACCGGAATCCAAACCGATGTCATGTTCCCAGGCCACAGGATTCCACACTCTAACATCAGTCATCTTCCCAGGCCAATGGTTTCCAGAATCAAACCTCAGTCATATTCCCAGGCCACATGGTTCCAGAATCAAACCTCAGTTGTGTTCCCAGGACACAGGGTTCCAGAATAAAACCTCAGTCATGTTCCCTGGACACAGGTTTCAGAAATAAAATCCCAGTCCTGTTCCCAGGCCACAGGGTTCCACAATTAAACCTCAGTCATATTCCCAGGCCAGAGGGTTCCACAATCAAACCTCAGTTCTGTTGCCAGACCACGGTTCCCCCGTCAAGCCTCAGTCATGTTCCCAGGGAACAGGCTTCCAGAAACAAACCTCAGTCATTTTCCCAAGGCACAGGGTTCCAGAATCAAACCTCAGTCTTGTTCCCAGGACACAGGTTGCCAGAATCAACCCGATATCATGTTCCCTAGCCACAGTCTTCCAGAATCAAACCTCAGTCCTGTTGCCAGGGCACAGGTTTCCACCATCAAACCTCAGGCATGTTCCCAAGCCACAGGGTTCCAGAAGCCACCGATGTCATGTTCCCAGGCCACAGGATTCCACACTCTAACATCAGTCATCTTCCCAGGCCCATGGTTTCCAGAATCAAACCTCAGTCATATTCCCAGGCCACATGGTTCCAGAATAAAACCTCAGTCATGTTCCCTGGACACAGGTTTCAGAAATAAACTCCCAGTCATGTTCCCAGGCCACAGGGTTCCACAATTAAACCTCAGTCATATTCTCAGGCCAGAGGGTTCCACAATCAAACCTCTGTCCTGTTGCTAGGCCACGGTTCCACCATCAAGCCTCAGTCATGTTCCCAGGAAAGACTGTTCCACAATCAAACCTAAGTCATCTTGCCAAGCCACAGGGTTCCACCATCAAGCCTCACTCATGTTGCCAGGCCACAGGGTTCCACCATCAAGCCTCACTCATGTTCCCAAGCCTGAGGGTTCCACTATCAAACCTCAATCATGTTGCCAGGCCACAGGTTTCAACCATCAAACCTCAGTCATGTTCCCAGTAAACAGGGCTCCAGAATCAAACCAATGTCAAGTTCCCACGCCACGGGGTTCCAGTATCAGGCCTCAGTCATGTTCCCCGTGCACAGGGTGCCACAATCAAACTCAGTCATGTTGCCAGTCCACAGGTTTCTGCCATCACACCTCAGTCAAGTTGCCAGGCCACAGGGTTCCAGAATCAAGCCTCAGTCATTTTGCCAGGCCATAGTGTTCCACCATCAAACCTCAGTCATGATCCCAAGCCACATGTTTCCACAATGAAACCTCAGTCATTTTCCCAGGCCAAAGGTTTCCAGAATCAAACCTCAGTCATATTCCCAGGACACATGGTTCCAGAATCAAACCTGAGTCAGGTTCACAGGCCACAGGTTTCAGCAATCAAACCTCAATCATGTTCCCAGGACACAGGTGTCCAGAATCAAACCTCAGTCATGTTCCCAGGGAACAGGTTTCCAGAAACAAACCTCAGTCATGTTCCCAAGGCACAGGGTTCCAGAATCAAACCTCAGTCTTGTTCCCAGGACACAGGTTTCCAGAATCAACCCGATATCATGTTCCCTAGCCACAGTCTTCCAGAATCAAACCTCAGTCATGTTGCCAGGACACAGGTTTCCACCATCAAACCTCAGGCAGGTTCCCAGGCCACAGGGTTCCAGAATCAAACCGTTCTCATGTTCCCAGGCCACAGGGTTCCAGAATCCACCGTTGTCATTTTCCCAGGCCACAAGATTCCAGAATCAATCCTCAGTTATGTTCCCAGGCTACAGGGTTCCAGAATAAAACCTCAGTCATGTTCCCAGTCCACAGGGTTCCAGAACCGAGGCTCAGTCAGGTTCCCGGGGCACAGTATTCCACAATCTAAACAGATGTCATGTTCCCAGGCCTCAGGGTTCCAGAATCCACCGATGTCATGTTCCCAGGCCACAGGGTTCCAGAATCAATCCTCAGTTATTTTCCCAGGCTACAGGGTTCCAGAATAAAACCTCAGTCATGTTCCCAGTCCACAGGTTTCCAGAACCAAGGCTCAGTCAGGTTCCCGGGGCACAGTATTCCACAATCTAAATAGATGTCATGTTCCCATGCCACAGTGTTCCAGAATCACGCCTCAGTCATGTTCCCAGGCCACAGGGATCCAGAATCAAACTTCAGTCATGTTGCCAGGCCATAGGGTACCACCATCAAACCTCAGTCATATTCCCAGGCCATAGGTTTCCAGAATCAAACCGATTTCATGTTCCCAGGCAACAGGGTATCGGAATCCAAACCGATGTCATGTTCCCAGGCCACAGGATTCCACACTCTAACATCAGTCATCTTCCCAGGCCAAAGGTTTCCAGAATCAAACCTCAGTCATATTCCCAGGCCACATGGTTCCAGAATCAAACCTCAGTTGTGTTCCCAGGACACAGGGTTCCAGAATAAAACCTCAGTCATGTTCCCTGGACACAGGTTTCAGAAATAAAATCCCAGTCATGTTCCCAGGCCACAGGGTTCCACAATTAAACCTCAGTCATATTCCCAGGCCAGAGGGTTCCACAATCAAACCTCAGTTCTGTTGCCAGACCACGGTTCCCCCGTCAAGCCTCAGTCATGTTCCCAGGGAACAGGCTTCCAGAAACAAACCTCAGTCATTTTCCCAAGGCACAGGGTTCCAGAATCAAACCTCAGTCTTGTTCCCAGGACACAGGTTGCCAGAATCAACCCGATATCATGTTCCCTAGCCACAGTCTTCCAGAATCAAACCTCAGTCCTGTTGCCAGGGCACAGGTTTCCACCATCAAACCTCAGGCATGTTCCCAAGCCACAGGGTTCCAGAAGCCACCGATGTCATGTTCCCAGGCCACAGGATTCCACACTCTAACATCAGTCATCTTCCCAGGCCCATGGTTTCCAGAATCAAACCTCAGTCATATTCCCAGGCCACATGGTTCCAGAATAAAACCTCAGTCATGTTCCCTGGACACAGGTTTCAGAAATAAACTCCCAGTCATGTTCCCAGGCCACAGGGTTCCACAATTAAACCTCAGTCATATTCCCAGGCCAGAGGGTTCCACAATCAAACCTCTGTCCTGTTGCTAGGCCACGGTTCCACCATCAAGCCTCACTCATGTTCCCAGGAAAGACTGTTCCACAATCAAACCTAAGTCATCTTGCCAAGCCACAGGGTTCCACCATCAAGCCTCACTCATGTTGCCAGGCCACAGGGTTCCACCATCAAGCCTCACTCATGTTCCCAAGCCTGAGGGTTCCACTATCAAACCTCAATCATGTTGCCAGGCCACAGGTTTCAACCATCAAACCTCAGTCATGTTCCCAGTAAACAGGGCTCCAGAATCAAACCAATGTCAAGTTCCCACGCCACGGGGTTCCAGTATCAGGCCTCAGTCATGTTCCCCGTGCACAGGGTGCCACAATCAAACTCAGTCATGTTGCCAGTCCACAGGTTTCTGCCATCACACCTCAGTCAAGTTGCCAGGCCACAGGGTTCCAGAATCAAGCCTCAGTCATTTTGCCAGGCCATAGTGTTCCACCATCAAACCTCAGTCATGATCCCAAGCCACATGTTTCCACAATGAAACCTCAGTCATTTTCCCAGGCCAAAGGTTTCCAGAATCAAACCTCAGTCATATTCCCAGGACACATGGTTCCAGAATCAAACCTGAGTCAGGTTCGCAGGCCACAGGTTTCAGCAATCAAACCTCAATCATGTTCCCAGGACACAGGTGTCCAGAATCAAACCTCAGTCATGTTCCCAGGGAACAGGTTTCCAGAAACAAACCTCAGTCATGTTCCCAAGGCACAGGGTTCCAGAATCAAACCTCTGTCTTGTTCCCAGGACACAGGTTTCCAGAATCAACCCGATATCATGTTCCCTAGCCACAGTCTTCCAGAATCAAACCTCAGTCATGTTGCCAGGCCACAGGTTTCCACCATCAAACCTCAGGCAGGTTCCCAGGCCACAGGGTTCCAGAATCAAACCGTTCTCATGTTCCCAGGCCACAGGGTTCCAGAATCCACCGTTGTCATTTTCCCAGGCCACAAGATTCCAGAATCAATCCTCAGTTATGTTCCCAGGCTACAGGGTTCCAGAATAAAACCTCAGTCATGTTCCCAGTCCAGAGGGTTCCAGAACCGAGGCTCAGTCAGGTTCCCGGGGCACAGTATTCCACAATCTAAACAGATGTCATGTTCCCAGGCCTCAGGGTTCCAGAATCCACCGATGTCATGTTCCCAGGCCACAGGGTTCCAGAATCAATCCTCAGTTATATTCCCAGGCTACAGGGTTCCAGAATAAAACCTCAGTCATGTTCCCAGTCCACAGGGTTCCAGAACCAAGGCTCAGTCAGGTTCCCGGGCCACAGTATTCCACAATCTAAATAGATGTCATGTTCCCAGGCCACAGTGTTCCAGAATCACGCCTCAGTCATGTTCCCAGGCCACAGGGATCCAGAATCAAACTTCAGTCATGTTGCCAGGCCATAGGGTACCACCATCAAACCTCAGTCATATTCCCAGGCCACAGGTTTCCAGAATCAAACCGATTTCATGTTCCCAGGCAACAGGGTACCGGAATCCAAACCGATGTCATGTTCCCAGGCCACAGGATTCCACACTCTAACATCAGTCATCTTCCCAGGACAATGGTTTCCAGAATCAAACCTCAGTCATATTCCCAGGCCACATGGTTCCAGAATCAAACCTCAGTTGTGTTCCCAGGACACAGGGTTCCAGAATAAAACCTCAGTCATGTTCCCTGGACACAGGTTTCAGAAATAAAATCCCAGTCATGTTCCCAGGCCACAGGGTTCCACAATTAAACCTCAGTCATATTCCCAGGCCAGAGGGTTCCACAATCAAACCTCAGTTCTGTTGCCAGACCACGGTTCCCCCGTCAAGCCTCAGTCATGTTCCCAGGGAACAGGCTTCCAGAAACAAACCTCAGTCATGTTTCCAAGGCACAGGGTTCCAGAATCAAACCTCAGTCTTGTTCCCAGGACACAGGTTGCCAGAATCAACCCGATATCATGTTCCCTAGCCACAGTCTTCCAGAATAAAACCTCAGTCCTGTTGCGAGGGCACAGGTTTCCACCATCAAACCTCAGGCATGTTCCCAAGCCACAGGGTTCCAGAAGCCACCGATGTCATGTTCCCAGGCCACAGGATTCCACACTCTAACATCAGTCATCTTCCCAGGCCAATGGTTTCCAGAATCAAACCTCAGTCATATTCCCAGGCCACATGGTTCCAGAATAAAACCTCAGTCATGTTCCCTGGACACAGGTTTCAGAAATAAACTCCCAGTCATGTTCCCAGGCCACAGGGTTCCACAATTAAACCTCAGTCATACTCCCAGGCCAGAGGGTTCCACAATCAAACCTCTGTCCTGTTGCTAGGCCACGGTTCCACCATCAAGCCTCAGTCATGTTCCCAGGAAAGACTGTTCCACAATCAAACCTAAGTCATCTTGCCAAGCCACAGGGTTCCACCATCAAGCCTCACTCATGTTGCCAGGCCACAGGGTTCCACCATCAAGCCTCACTCATGTTCCCAAGCCTGAGGGTTCCACTATCAAACCTCAATCATGTTGCCAGGCCACAGGTTTCAACCATCAAACCTCAGTCATGTTCCCAGTAAACAGGGCTCCAGAATCAAACCAATGTGAAGTTCCCACGCCACGGGGTTCCAGTATCAGGCCTCAGTCATGTTCCCCGTGCACAGGGTGCCACAATCAAACTCAGTCATGTTGCCAGTCCACAGGTTTCTGCCATCACACCTCAGTCAAGTTGCCAGGCCACAGGGTTCCAGAATCAAGCCTCAGTCATTTTGCCAGTCCATAGTGTTCCACCATCAAACCTCAGTCATGATCCCAAGCCACATGTTTCCACAATGAAACCTCAGTCATTTTCCCAGGCCAAAGGTTTCTAGAGTCAAACCTCAGTCATATTCCCAGGACACATGGTTCCAGAATCAAACCTGAGTCAGGTTCGCAGGCCACAGGTTTCAGCAATCAAAACTCAATCATGTTCCCAGGACACAGGTGTCCAGAATCAAACCTCAGTCATGTTCCCAGGGAACAGGTTTCCAGAAACAAACCTCAGTCATGTTCCCAAGGCACAGGGTTCCAGAAACAAACCTCTGTCTTGTTCCCAGGACACAGGTTTCCAGAATCAACCCGATATCATGTTCCCTAGCCACAGTCTTCCAGAATCAAACCTCAGTCATGTTGCCAGGCCACAGGTTTCCACCATCAAACCTCAGGCAGGTTCCCAGGCCACAGGGTTCCAGAATCAAACCGTTCTCATGTTCCCAGGCCACAGGGTTCCAGAATCCACCGTTGTCATTTTCCCAGGCCACAAGATTCCAGAATCAATCCTCAGTTATGTTCCCAGGCTACAGGGTTCCAGAATAAAACCTCAGTCATGTTCCCAGTCCAGAGGGTTCCAGAACCAAGGCTCAGTCAGGTTCCCGGGGCACAGTATTCCACAATCTAAACAGATGTCATGTTCCCAGGCCTCAGGGTTCCAGAATCCACCGATGTCATGTTCCCAGGCCACAGGGTTCCAGAATCAATCCTCAGTTATGTTCCCAGGCTACAGGGTTCCAGAATAAAACCTCAGTCATGTTCCCAGTCCACAGGGTTCCAGAACCAAGGCTCAGTCAGGTTCCCGGGGCACAGTATTCCACAATCTAAATAGATGTCATGTTCCCAGGCCACAGTGTTCCAGAATCACGCCTCAGTCATGTTCCCAGGCCACAGGGATCCAGAATCAAACTTCAGTCATGTTGCCAGGCCATAGGGTACCACCATCAAACCTCAGTCATATTCCCAGGCCACAGGTTTCCAGAATCAAACCGATTTCATGTTCCCAGGCAACAGGGTACCGGAATCCAAACCGATGTCATGTTCCCAGGCCACAGGATTCCACACTCTAACATCAGTCATCTTCCCAGGCCAATGGTTTCCAGAATCAAACCTCAGTCATATTCCCAGGCCACATGGTTCCAGAATCAAACCTCAGTTGTGTTCCTAGGACACAGGGTTCCAGAATAAAACCTCAGTCATGTTCCCTGGACACAGGTTTCAGAAATAAAATCCCAGTCATGTTCCCAGGACACAGGGTTCCACAATTAAACCTCAGTCATATTCCCAGGCCAGAGGGTTCCACAATCAAACCTCAGTTCTGTTGCCAGACCACGGTTCCCCCGTCAATCCTCAGTCATTTTCCCAAGGCACAGGGTTCCAGAATCAAACCTCAGTCTTGTTCCCAGGACAGAGGTTGCCAGAATCAACCCGATATCATGTTCCCTAGCCAGAGTCTTCCAGAATCAAACCTCAGTCCTGTTGCCAGGGCACAGGTTTTCACCATCAAACCTCAGGCATGTTCCCAAGCCACAGGGTTCCAGAAGCCACCGATGTCATGTTCCCAGGCCACAAGATTCCACACTCTAACATCAGTCATCTTCCCAGGCCCATGGTTTCCAGAATCAAACCTCAGTCATATTCCCAGGCCACATGGTTCCAGAATAAAACCTCAGTCATGTTCCCTGGACACAGGTTTCAGAAATAAACTCCCAGTCATGTTCCCAGGCCACAGGGTTCCACAATTAAACCTCAGTCATATTCTCAGGCCAGAGGGTTCCACAATCAAACCTCTGTCCTGTTGCTAGGCCACGGTTCCACCATCAAGCCTCAGTCATGTTCCCAGGAAAGACTGTTCCACAATCAAACCTAAGTCATCTTGCCAAGCCACAGGGTTCCACCATCAAGCCTCACTCATGTTGCCAGGCCACAGGGTTCCACCATCAAGCCTCACTCATGTTCCCAAGCCTGAGGGTTCCACTATCAAACCTCAATCATGTTGCCAGGCCACAGGTTTCAACCATCAAACCTCAGTCATATTCCCAGTAAACAGGGCTCCAGAATCAAACCAATGTCAAATTCCCACGCCACGGGGTTCCAGTATCAGGCCTCAGTCATGTTCCCCGTGCACAGGGTGCCACAATCAAACTCAGTCATGTTGCCAGTCCACAGGTTTCTGCCATCACACCTCAGTCAAGTTGCCAGGCCACAGGGTTCCAGAATCAAGCCTCAGTCATTTTGCCAGGCCATAGTGTTCCACCATCAAACCTCAGTCATGATCTCAAGCCACATGTTTCCACAATGAAACCTCAGTCATTTTCCCAGGCCAAAGGTTTCCAGAATCAAACCTCAGTCATATTCCCAGGACACATGGTTCCAGAATCAAACCTGAGTCAGGTTCGCAGGCCACAGGTTTCAGCAATCAAACATCAATCATGTTCCCAGGACACAGGTGTCCAGAATCAAACCTCTGTCTTGTTCCCAGGACACAGGTTTCCAGAATCAACCCGATATCATGTTCCCTAGCCACAGTCTTCCAGAATCAAACCTCAGTCATGTTGCCAGGCCACAGGTTTCCACCATCAAACCTCAGGCAGGTTCCCAGGCCACAGGGTTCCAGAATCAAACCGTTCTCATGTTCCCAGCCCACAGGGTTCCAGAATCCACCGTTGTCATTTTCCCAGGCCACAAGATTCCAGAATCAATCCTCAGTTATGTTCCCAGGCTACAGGGTTCCAGAATAAAACCTCAGTCATGTTCCCAGTCCACAGGGTTCCAGAACCGAGGCTCAGTCAGGTTCCCGGGGCACTGTATTCCACAATCTAAACAGATGTCATGTTCCCAGGCCTCAGGGTTCCAGAATCCACCGATGTCATGTTCCCAGGCCACAGGGTTCCAGAATCAATCCTCAGTTATGTTCCCAGGCTACAGGGTTCCAGAATAAAACCTCAGTCATGTTCCCAGTCCACAGGGTTCCAGAACCAAGGCTCAGTCAGGTTCCCGGGGCACAGTATTCCACAATCTAAATAGATGTCATGTTCCCAGGCCACAGTGTTCCAGAATCACGCCTCAGTCACGTTCCCAGGCCACAGGGATCCAGAATCAAACTTCAGTCATGTTGCCAGGCCATAGGGTACCACCATCAAACCTCAGTCATATTCCCAGGCCACAGGTTTCCAGAATCAAACCGATTTCATGTTCCCAGGCAACAGGGTACCGGAATCCAAACCGATGTCATGTTCCCAGGCCACAGGATTCCACACTCTAACATCAGTCATCTTCCCAGGCCAATGGTTTCCAGAATCAAACCTCAGTCATATTCCCAGGCCACATGGTTCCAGAATCAAACCTCAGTTGTGTTCCCAGGACACAGGGTTCCAGAATAAAACCTCAGTCATGTTCCCTGGACACAGGTTTCAGAAATAAAATCCCAGTCATGTTCCCAGGACACAGGGTTCCACAATTAAACCTCAGTCATATTCCCAGGCCAGAGGGTTCCACAATCAAACCTCAGTTCTGTTGCCAGACCACGGTTCCCCCGTCAATCCTCAGTCATTTTCCCAAGGCACAGGGTTCCAGAATCAAACCTCAGTCTTGTTCCCAGGACAGAGGTTGCCAGAATCAACCCGATATCATGTTCCCTAGCCAGAGTCTTCCAGAATCAAACCTCAGTCCTGTTGCCAGGGCACAGGTTTTCACCATCAAACCTCAGGCATGTTCCCAAGCCACAGGGTTCCAGAAGCCACCGATGTCATGTTCCCAGGCCACAAGATTCCACACTCTAACATCAGTCATCTTCCCAGGCCCATGGTTTCCAGAATCAAACCTCAGTCATATTCCCAGGCCACATGGTTCCAGAATAAAACCTCAGTCATGTTCCCTGGACACAGGTTTCAGAAATAAACTCCCAGTCATGTTCCCAGGCCACAGGGTTCCACAATTAAACCTCAGTCATATTCTCAGGCCAGAGGGTTCCACAATCAAACCTCTGTCCTGTTGCTAGGCCACGGTTCCACCATCAAGCCTCAGTCATGTTCCCAGGAAAGACTGTTCCACAATCAAACCTAAGTCATCTTGCCAAGCCACAGGGTTCCACCATCAAGCCTCACTCATGTTGCCAGGCCACAGGGTTCCACCATCAAGCCTCACTCATGTTCCCAAGCCTGAGGGTTCCACTATCAAACCTCAATCATGTTGCCAGGCCACAGGTTTCAACCATCAAACCTCAGTCATATTCCCAGTAAACAGGGCTCCAGAATCAAACCAATGTCAAATTCCCACGCCACGGGGTTCCAGTATCAGGCCTCAGTCATGTTCCCCGTGCACAGGGTGCCACAATCAAACTCAGTCATGTTGCCAGTCCACAGGTTTCTGCCATCACACCTCAGTCAAGTTGCCAGGCCACAGGGTTCCAGAATCAAGCCTCAGTCATTTTGCCAGGCCATAGTGTTCCACCATCAAACCTCAGTCATGATCTCAAGCCACATGTTTCCACAATGAAACCTCAGTCATTTTCCCAGGCCAAAGGTTTCCAGAATCAAACCTCAGTCATATTCCCAGGACACATGGTTCCAGAATCAAACCTGAGTCAGGTTCGCAGGCCACAGGTTTCAGCAATCAAACATCAATCATGTTCCCAGGACACAGGTGTCCAGAATCAAACCTCTGTCTTGTTCCCAGGACACAGGTTTCCAGAATCAACCCGATATCATGTTCCCTAGCCACAGTCTTCCAGAATCAAACCTCAGTCATGTTGCCAGGCCACAGGTTTCCACCATCAAACCTCAGGCAGGTTCCCAGGCCACAGGGTTCCAGAATCAAACCGTTCTCATGTTCCCAGCCCACAGGGTTCCAGAATCCACCGTTGTCATTTTCCCAGGCCACAAGATTCCAGAATCAATCCTCAGTTATGTTCCCAGGCTACAGGGTTCCAGAATAAAACCTCAGTCATGTTCCCAGTCCACAGGGTTCCAGAACCGAGGCTCAGTCAGGTTCCCGGGGCACTGTATTCCACAATCTAAACAGATGTCATGTTCCCAGGCCTCAGGGTTCCAGAATCCACCGATGTCATGTTCCCAGGCCACAGGGTTCCAGAATCAATCCTCAGTTATGTTCCCAGGCTACAGGGTTCCAGAATAAAACCTCAGTCATGTTCCCAGTCCACAGGGTTCCAGAACCAAGGCTCAGTCAGGTTCCCGGGGCACAGTATTCCACAATCTAAATAGATGTCATGTTCCCAGGCCACAGTGTTCCAGAATCACGCCTCAGTCACGTTCCCAGGCCACAGGGATCCAGAATCAAACTTCAGTCATGTTGCCAGGCCATAGGGTACCACCATCAAACCTCAGTCATATTCCCAGGCCACAGGTTTCCAGAATCAAACCGATTTCATGTTCCCAGGCAACAGGGTACCGGAATCCAAACCGATGTCATGTTCCCAGGCCACAGGATTCCACACTCTAACATCAGTCATCTTCCCAGGCCAATGGTTTCCAGAATCAAACCTCAGTCATATTCCCAGGCCACATGGTTCCAGAATCAAACCTCAGTTGTGTTCCCAGGACACAGGGTTCCAGAATAAAACCTCAGTCATGTTCCCTGGACACAGGTTTCAGAAATAAAATCCCAGTCATGTTCCCAGGCCACAGGGTTCCACAATTAAACCTCAGTCATATTCCCAGGCCAGAGGGTTCCACAATCAAACCTCAGTTCTGTTGCCAGACCACGGTTCCCCCGTCAATCCTCAGTCATTTTCCCAAGGCACAGGGTTCCAGAATCAAACCTCAGTCTTGTTCCCAGGACAGAGGTTGCCAGAATCAACCCGATATCATGTTCCCTAGCCAGAGTCTTCCAGAATCAAACCTCAGTCCTGTTGCCAGGGCACAGGTTTTCACCATCAAACCTCAGGCATGTTCCCAAGCCACAGGGTTCCAGAAGCCACCGATGTCATGTTCCCAGGCCACAAGATTCCACACTCTAACATCAGTCATCTTCCCAGGCCCATGGTTTCCAGAATCAAACCTCAGTCATATTCCCAGGCCACATGGTTCCAGAATAAAACCTCAGTCATGTTCCCTGGACACAGGTTTCAGAAATAAACTCCCAGTCATGTTCCCAGGCCACAGGGTTCCACAATTAAACCTCAGTCATATTCTCAGGCCAGAGGGTTCCACAATCAAACCTCTGTCCTGTTGCTAGGCCACGGTTCCACCATCAAGCCTCAGTCATGTTCCCAGGAAAGACTGTTCCACAATCAAACCTAAGTCATCTTGCCAAGCCACAGGGTTCCACCATCAAGCCTCACTCATGTTGCCAGGCCACAGGGTTCCACCATCAAGCCTCACTCATGTTCCCAAGCCTGAGGGTTCCACTATCAAACCTCAATCATGTTGCCAGGCCACAGGTTTCAACCATCAAACCTCAGTCATATTCCCAGTAAACAGGGCTCCAGAATCAAACCAATGTCAAATTCCCACGCCACGGGGTTCCAGTATCAGGCCTCAGTCATGTTCCCCGTGCACAGGGTGCCACAATCAAACTCAGTCATGTTGCCAGTCCACAGGTTTCTGCCATCACACCTCAGTCAAGTTGCCAGGCCACAGGGTTCCAGAATCAAGCCTCAGTCATTTTGCCAGGCCATAGTGTTCCACCATCAAACCTCAGTCATGATCTCAAGCCACATGTTTCCACAATGAAACCTCAGTCATTTTCCCAGGCCAAAGGTTTCCAGAATCAAACCTCAGTCATATTCCCAGGACACATGGTTCCAGAATCAAACCTGAGTCAGGTTCGCAGGCCACAGGTTTCAGCAATCAAACATCAATCATGTTCCCAGGACACAGGTGTCCAGAATCAAACCTCTGTCTTGTTCCCAGGACACAGGTTTCCAGAATCAACCCGATATCATGTTCCCTAGCCACAGTCTTCCAGAATCAAACCTCAGTCATGTTGCCAGGCCACAGGTTTCCACCATCAAACCTCAGGCAGGTTCCCAGGCCACAGGGTTCCAGAATCAAACCGTTCTCATGTTCCCAGCCCACAGGGTTCCAGAATCCACCGTTGTCATTTTCCCAGGCCACAAGATTCCAGAATCAATCCTCAGTTATGTTCCCAGGCTACAGGGTTCCAGAATAAAACCTCAGTCATGTTCCCAGTCCACAGGGTTCCAGAACCGAGGCTCAGTCAGGTTCCCGGGGCACTGTATTCCACAATCTAAACAGATGTCATGTTCCCAGGCCTCAGGGTTCCAGAATCCACCGATGTCATGTTCCCAGGCCACAGGGTTCCAGAATCAATCCTCAGTTATGTTCCCAGGCTACAGGGTTCCAGAATAAAACCTCAGTCATGTTCCCAGTCCACAGGGTTCCAGAACCAAGGCTCAGTCAGGTTCCCGGGGCACAGTATTCCACAATCTAAATAGATGTCATGTTCCCAGGCCACAGTGTTCCAGAATCACGCCTCAGTCACGTTCCCAGGCCACAGGGATCCAGAATCAAACTTCAGTCATGTTGCCAGGCCATAGGGTACCACCATCAAACCTCAGTCATATTCCCAGGCCACAGGTTTCCAGAATCAAACCGATTTCATGTTCCCAGGCAACAGGGTACCGGAATCCAAACCGATGTCATGTTCCCAGGCCACAGGATTCCACACTCTAACATCAGTCATCTTCCCAGGCCAATGGTTTCCAGAATCAAACCTCAGTCATATTCCCAGGCCACATGGTTCCAGAATCAAACCTCAGTTGTGTTCCCAGGACACAGGGTTCCAGAATAAAACCTCAGTCATGTTCCCTGGACACAGGTTTCAGAAATAAAATCCCAGTCATGTTCCCAGGCCACAGGGTTCCACAATTAAACCTCAGTCATATTCCCAGGCCAGAGGGTTCCACAATCAAACCTCAGTTCTGTTGCCAGACCACGGTTCCCCCGTCAAGCCTCAGTCATGTTCCCAGGGAACAGGCTTCCAGAAACAAACCTCAGTCATTTTCCCAAGGCACAGGGTTCCAGAATCAAACCTCAGTCTTGTTCCCAGGACACAGGTTGCCAGAATCAACCCGATATCATGTTCCCTAGCCACAGTCTTCCAGAATCAAACCTCAGTCCTGTTGCCAGGGCACAGGTTTCCACCATCAAACCTCAGGCATGTTCCCAAGCCACAGGGTTCCAGAAGCCACCGATGTCATGTTCCCAGGCCACAGGATTCCACACTCTAACATCAGTCATCTTCCCAGGCCCATGGTTTCCAGAATCAAACCTCAGTCATATTCCCAGGCCACATGGTTCCAGAATAAAACCTCAGTCATGTTCCCTGGACACAGGTTTCAGAAATAAACTCCCAGTCATGTTCCCAGGCCACAGGGTTCCACAATTAAACCTCAGTCATATTCCCAGGCCAGAGGGTTCCACAATCAAACCTCTGTCCTGTTGCTAGGCCACGGTTCCACCATCAAGCCTCACTCATGTTCCCAGGAAAGACTGTTCCACAATCAAACCTAAGTCATCTTGCCAAGCCACAGGGTTCCACCATCAAGCCTCACTCATGTTGCCAGGCCACAGGGTTCCACCATCAAGCCTCACTCATGTTCCCAAGCCTGAGGGTTCCACTATCAAACCTCAATCATGTTGCCAGGCCACAGGTTTCAACCATCAAACCTCAGTCATGTTCCCAGTAAACAGGGCTCCAGAATCAAACCAATGTCAAGTTCCCACGCCACGGGGTTCCAGTATCAGGCCTCAGTCATGTTCCCCGTGCACAGGGTGCCACAATCAAACTCAGTCATGTTGCCAGTCCACAGGTTTCTGCCATCACACCTCAGTCAAGTTGCCAGGCCACAGGGTTCCAGAATCAAGCCTCAGTCATTTTGCCAGGCCATAGTGTTCCACCATCAAACCTCAGTCATGATCCCAAGCCACATGTTTCCACAATGAAACCTCAGTCATTTTCCCAGGCCAAAGGTTTCCAGAATCAAACCTCAGTCATATTCCCAGGACACATGGTTCCAGAATCAAACCTGAGTCAGGTTCGCAGGCCACAGGTTTCAGCAATCAAACCTCAATCATGTTCCCAGGACACAGGTGTCCAGAATCAAACCTCAGTCATGTTCCCAGGGAACAGGTTTCCAGAAACAAACCTCAGTCATGTTCCCAAGGCACAGGGTTCCAGAATCAAACCTCTGTCTTGTTCCCAGGACACAGGTTTCCAGAATCAACCCGATATCATGTTCCCTAGCCACAGTCTTCCAGAATCAAACCTCAGTCATGTTGCCAGGCCACAGGTTTCCACCATCAAACCTCAGGCAGGTTCCCAGGCCACAGGGTTCCAGAATCAAACCGTTCTCATGTTCCCAGGCCACAGGGTTCCAGAATCCACCGTTGTCATTTTCCCAGGCCACAAGATTCCAGAATCAATCCTCAGTTATGTTCCCAGGCTACAGGGTTCCAGAATAAAACCTCAGTCATGTTCCCAGTCCAGAGGGTTCCAGAACCGAGGCTCAGTCAGGTTCCCGGGGCACAGTATTCCACAATCTAAACAGATGTCATGTTCCCAGGCCTCAGGGTTCCAGAATCCACCGATGTCATGTTCCCAGGCCACAGGGTTCCAGAATCAATCCTCAGTTATATTCCCAGGCTACAGGGTTCCAGAATAAAACCTCAGTCATGTTCCCAGTCCACAGGGTTCCAGAACCAAGGCTCAGTCAGGTTCCCGGGCCACAGTATTCCACAATCTAAATAGATGTCATGTTCCCAGGCCACAGTGTTCCAGAATCACGCCTCAGTCATGTTCCCAGGCCACAGGGATCCAGAATCAAACTTCAGTCATGTTGCCAGGCCATAGGGTACCACCATCAAACCTCAGTCATATTCCCAGGCCACAGGTTTCCAGAATCAAACCGATTTCATGTTCCCAGGCAACAGGGTACCGGAATCGAAACCGATGTCATGTTCCCAGGCCACAGGATTCCACACTCTAACATCAGTCATCTTCCCAGGACAATGGTTTCCAGAATCAAACCTCAGTCATATTCCCAGGCCACATGGTTCCAGAATCAAACCTCAGTTGTGTTCCCAGGACACAGGGTTCCAGAATAAAACCTCAGTCATGTTCCCTGGACACAGGTTTCAGAAATAAAATCCCAGTCATGTTCCCAGGCCACAGGGTTCCACAATTAAACCTCAGTCATATTCCCAGGCCAGAGGGTTCCACAATCAAACCTCAGTTCTGTTGCCAGACCACGGTTCCCCCGTCAAGCCTCAGTCATGTTCCCAGGGAACAGGCTTCCAGAAACAAACCTCAGTCATGTTTCCAAGGCACAGGGTTCCAGAATCAAACCTCAGTCTTGTTCCCAGGACACAGGTTGCCAGAATCAACCCGATATCATGTTCCCTAGCCACAGTCTTCCAGAATAAAACCTCAGTCCTGTTGCGAGGGCACAGGTTTCCACCATCAAACCTCAGGCATGTTCCCAAGCCACAGGGTTCCAGAAGCCACCGATGTCATGTTCCCAGGCCACAGGATTCCACACTCTAACATCAGTCATCTTCCCAGGCCAATGGTTTCCAGAATCAAACCTCAGTCATATTCCCAGGCCACATGGTTCCAGAATAAAACCTCAGTCATGTTCCCTGGACACAGGTTTCAGAAATAAACTCCCAGTCATGTTCCCAGGCCACAGGGTTCCACAATTAAACCTCAGTCATACTCCCAGGCCAGAGGGTTCCACAATCAAACCTCTGTCCTGTTGCTAGGCCACGGTTCCACCATCAAGCCTCAGTCATGTTCCCAGGAAAGACTGTTCCACAATCAAACCTAAGTCATCTTGCCAAGCCACAGGGTTCCACCATCAAGCCTCACTCATGTTGCCAGGCCACAGGGTTCCACCATCAAGCCTCACTCATGTTCCCAAGCCTGAGGGTTCCACTATCAAACCTCAATCATGTTGCCAGGCCACAGGTTTCAACCATCAAACCTCAGTCATGTTCCCAGTAAACAGGGCTCCAGAATCAAACCAATGTGAAGTTCCCACGCCACGGGGTTCCAGTATCAGGCCTCAGTCATGTTCCCCGTGCACAGGGTGCCACAATCAAACTCAGTCATGTTGCCAGTCCACAGGTTTCTGCCATCACACCTCAGTCAAGTTGCCAGGCCACAGGGTTCCAGAATCAAGCCTCAGTCATTTTGCCAGTCCATAGTGTTCCACCATCAAACCTCAGTCATGATCCCAAGCCACATGTTTCCACAATGAAACCTCAGTCATTTTCCCAGGCCAAAGGTTTCTAGAGTCAAACCTCAGTCATATTCCCAGGACACATGGTTCCAGAATCAAACCTGAGTCAGGTTCGCAGGCCACAGGTTTCAGCAATCAAAACTCAATCATGTTCCCAGGACACAGGTGTCCAGAATCAAACCTCAGTCATGTTCCCAGGGAACAGGTTTCCAGAAACAAACCTCAGTCATGTTCCCAAGGCACAGGGTTCCAGAAACAAACCTCTGTCTTGTTCCCAGGACACAGGTTTCCAGAATCAACCCGATATCATGTTCCCTAGCCACAGTCTTCCAGAATCAAACCTCAGTCATGTTGCCAGGCCACAGGTTTCCACCATCAAACCTCAGGCAGGTTCCCAGGCCACAGGGTTCCAGAATCAAACCGTTCTCATGTTCCCAGGCCACAGGGTTCCAGAATCCACCGTTGTCATTTTCCCAGGCCACAAGATTCCAGAATCAATCCTCAGTTATGTTCCCAGGCTACAGGGTTCCAGAATAAAACCTCAGTCATGTTCCCAGTCCAGAGGGTTCCAGAACCAAGGCTCAGTCAGGTTCCCGGGGCACAGTATTCCACAATCTAAACAGATGTCATGTTCCCAGGCCTCAGGGTTCCAGAATCCACCGATGTCATGTTCCCAGGCCACAGGGTTCCAGAATCAATCCTCAGTTATGTTCCCAGGCTACAGGGTTCCAGAATAAAACCTCAGTCATGTTCCCAGTCCACAGGGTTCCAGAACCAAGGCTCAGTCAGGTTCCCGGGGCACAGTATTCCACAATCTAAATAGATGTCATGTTCCCAGGCCACAGTGTTCCAGAATCACGCCTCAGTCATGTTCCCAGGCCACAGGGATCCAGAATCAAACTTCAGTCATGTTGCCAGGCCATAGGGTACCACCATCAAACCTCAGTCATATTCCCAGGCCACAGGTTTCCAGAATCAAACCGATTTCATGTTCCCAGGCAACAGGGTACCGGAATCCAAACCGATGTCATGTTCCCAGGCCACAGGATTCCACACTCTAACATCAGTCATCTTCCCAGGCCAATGGTTTCCAGAATCAAACCTCAGTCATATTCCCAGGCCACATGGTTCCAGAATCAAACCTCAGTTGTGTTCCTAGGACACAGGGTTCCAGAATAAAACCTCAGTCATGTTCCCTGGACACAGGTTTCAGAAATAAAATCCCAGTCATGTTCCCAGGCCACAGGGTTCCACAATTAAACCTCAGTCATATTCCCAGGCCAGAGGGTTCCACAATCAAACCTCAGTTCTGTTGCCAGACCACGGTTCCCCCGTCAAGCCTCAGTCATTTTCCCAAGGCACAGGGTTCCAGAATCAAACCTCAGTCTTGTTCCCAGGACAGAGGTTGCCAGAATCAACCCGATATCATGTTCCCTAGCCAGAGTCTTCCAGAATCAAACCTCAGTCCTGTTGCCAGGGCACAGGTTTTCACCATCAAACCTCAGGCATGTTCCCAAGCCACAGGGTTCCAGAAGCCACCGATGTCATGTTCCCAGGCCACAAGATTCCACACTCTAACATCAGTCATCTTCCCAGGCCCATGGTTTCCAGAATCAAACCTCAGTCATATTCCCAGGCCACATGGTTCCAGAATAAAACCTCAGTCATGTTCCCTGGACACAGGTTTCAGAAATAAACTCCCAGTCATGTTCCCAGGCCACAGGGTTCCACAATTAAACCTCAGTCATATTCTCAGGCCAGAGGGTTCCACAATCAAACCTCTGTCCTGTTGCTAGGCCACGGTTCCACCATCAAGCCTCAGTCATGTTCCCAGGAAAGACTGTTCCACAATCAAACCTAAGTCATCTTGCCAAGCCACAGGGTTCCACCATCAAGCCTCACTCATGTTGCCAGGCCACAGGGTTCCACCATCAAGCCTCACTCATGTTCCCAAGCCTGAGGGTTCCACTATCAAACCTCAATCATGTTGCCAGGCCACAGGTTTCAACCATCAAACCTCAGTCATATTCCCAGTAAACAGGGCTCCAGAATCAAACCAATGTCAAATTCCCACGCCACGGGGTTCCAGTATCAGGCCTCAGTCATGTTCCCCGTGCACAGGGTGCCACAATCAAACTCAGTCATGTTGCCAGTCCACAGGTTTCTGCCATCACACCTCAGTCAAGTTGCCAGGCCACAGGGTTCCAGAATCAAGCCTCAGTCATTTTGCCAGGCCATAGTGTTCCACCATCAAACCTCAGTCATGATCTCAAGCCACATGTTTCCACAATGAAACCTCAGTCATTTTCCCAGGCCAAAGGTTTCCAGAATCAAACCTCAGTCATATTCCCAGGACACATGGTTCCAGAATCAAACCTGAGTCAGGTTCGCAGGCCACAGGTTTCAGCAATCAAACATCAATCATGTTCCCAGGACACAGGTGTCCAGAATCAAACCTCTGTCTTGTTCCCAGGACACAGGTTTCCAGAATCAACCCGATATCATGTTCCCTAGCCACAGTCTTCCAGAATCAAACCTCAGTCATGTTGCCAGGCCACAGGTTTCCACCATCAAACCTCAGGCAGGTTCCCAGGCCACAGGGTTCCAGAATCAAACCGTTCTCATGTTCCCAGCCCACAGGGTTCCAGAATCCACCGTTGTCATTTTCCCAGGCCACAAGATTCCAGAATCAATCCTCAGTTATGTTCCCAGGCTACAGGGTTCCAGAATAAAACCTCAGTCATGTTCCCAGTCCACAGGGTTCCAGAACCGAGGCTCAGTCAGGTTCCCGGGGCACTGTATTCCACAATCTAAACAGATGTCATGTTCCCAGGCCTCAGGGTTCCAGAATCCACCGATGTCATGTTCCCAGGCCACAGGGTTCCAGAATCAATCCTCAGTTATGTTCCCAGGCTACAGGGTTCCAGAATAAAACCTCAGTCATGTTCCCAGTCCACAGGGTTCCAGAACCAAGGCTCAGTCAGGTTCCCGGGGCACAGTATTCCACAATCTAAATAGATGTCATGTTCCCAGGCCACAGTGTTCCAGAATCACGCCTCAGTCACGTTCCCAGGCCACAGGGATCCAGAATCAAACTTCAGTCATGTTGCCAGGCCATAGGGTACCACCATCAAACCTCAGTCATATTCCCAGGCCACAGGTTTCCAGAATCAAACCGATTTCATGTTCCCAGGCAACAGGGTACCGGAATCCAAACCGATGTCATGTTCCCAGGCCACAGGATTCCACACTCTAACATCAGTCATCTTCCCAGGCCAATGGTTTCCAGAATCAAACCTCAGTCATATTCCCAGGCCACATGGTTCCAGAATCAAACCTCAGTTGTGTTCCCAGGACACAGGGTTCCAGAATAAAACCTCAGTCATGTTCCCTGGACAGAGGTTTCAGAAATAAAATCCCAGTCATGTTCCCAGGCCACAGGGTTCCACAATTAAACCTCAGTCATATTCCCAGGCCAGAGGGTTCCACAATCAAACCTCAGTTCTGTTGCCAGACCACGGTTCCCCCGTCAAGCCTCAGTCATGTTCCCAGGGAACAGGCTTCCAGAAACAAACCTCAGTCATTTTCCCAAGGCACAGGGTTCCAGAATCAAACCTCAGTCTTGTTCCCAGGACACAGGTTGCCAGAATCAACCCGATATCATGTTCCCTAGCCACAGTCTTCCAGAATCAAACCTCAGTCCTGTTGCCAGGGCACAGGTTTCCACCATCAAACCTCAGGCATGTTCCCAAGCCACAGGGTTCCAGAAGCCACCGATGTCATGTTCCCAGGCCACAGGATTCCACACTCTAACATCAGTCATCTTCCCAGGCCCATGGTTTCCAGAATCAAACCTCAGTCATATTCCCAGGCCACATGGTTCCAGAATAAAACCTCAGTCATGTTCCCTGGACACAGGTTTCAGAAATAAACTCCCAGTCATGTTCCCAGGCCACAGGGTTCCACAATTAAACCTCAGTCATATTCTCAGGCCAGAGGGTTCCACAATCAAACCTCTGTCCTGTTGCTAGGCCACGGTTCCACCATCAAGCCTCAGTCATGTTCCCAGGAAAGACTGTTCCACAATCAAACCTAAGTCATCTTGCCAAGCCACAGGGTTCCACCATCAAGCCTCACTCATGTTGCCAGGCCACAGGGTTCCACCATCAAGCGTCACTCATGTTCCCAAGCCTGAGGGTTCCACTATCAAACCTCAATCATGTTGCCAGGCCACAGGTTTCAACCATCAAACCTCAGTCATGTTCCCAGTAAACAGGGCTCCAGAATCAAACCAATGTCAAGTTCCCACGCCACGGGGTTCCAGTATCAGGCCTCAGTCATGTTCCCCGTGCACAGGGTGCCACAATGAAACTCAGTCATGTTGCCAGTCCACAGGTTTCTGCCATCACACCTCAGTCAAGTTGCCAGGCCACAGGGTTCCAGAATCAAGCCTCAGTCATTTTGCCAGGCCATAGTGTTCCACCATCAAACCTCAGTCATGATCCCAAGCCACATGTTTCCACAATGAAACCTCAGTCATTTTCCCAGGCCAAAGGTTTCCAGAATCAAACCTCAGTCATATTCCCAGGACACATGGTTCCAGAATCAAACCTGAGTCAGTTTCACAGGCCATAGGTTTCAGCAATCAAACCTCAATCATGTTCCCAGGACACAGGTGTCCAGAATCAAA
Organism: Balaenoptera physalus; assembly: GCF_965194825.1. Classification (NCBI taxonomy): domain Eukaryota; kingdom Metazoa; phylum Chordata; class Mammalia; order Artiodactyla; family Balaenopteridae; genus Balaenoptera; species Balaenoptera physalus. Next base: position 77,684 of record NW_028124875.1, read on the forward strand.
CCTCAGTCATGTTCCCAGGGAACAGGTTTCCAGAAACAAACCTCAGTCATGTTCCCAAGGCACAGGGTTCCAGAATCAAACCTCAGTCTTGTTCCCAGGACACAGGTTTCCAGAATCAACCCGATATCATGTTCCCTAGCCACAGTCTTCCAGAATCAAACCTCAGTCATGTTGCCAGGCCACAGGTTTCCACCATCAAACCTCAGGCAGGTTCCCAGGCCACAGGGTTCCAGAATCAAACCGTTCTCATGTTCCCAGGCCACAGGGTTCCAGAATCCACCGTTGTCATTTTCCCAGGCCACAAGATTCCAGAATCAATCCTCAGTTATGTTCCCAGGCTACAGGGTTCCAGAATAAAACCTCAGTCATGTTCCCAGTCCACAGGGTTCCAGAACCGAGGCTCAGTCAGGATCCCGGGGCACAGTATTCCACAATCTAAACAGATGTCATCTTCCCAGGCCTCAGGGTTCCAGAATCCACCGATGTCATGTTCCCAGGCCACAGGGTTCCAGAATCAATCCTCAGTTATTTTCCCAGGCTACAGGGTTCCAGAATAAAACCTCAGTCATGTTCCCAGTCCACAGGGTTCCAGAACCAAGGCTCAGTCAGGTTCCCGGGGCACAGTATTCCACAATCTAAATAGATGTCATGTTCCCATGCCACAGTGTTCCAGAATCACGCCTCAGTCATGTTCCCAGGCCACAGGGATCCAGAATCAAACTTCAGTCATGTTGCCAGGCCATAGGGTACCACCATCAAACCTCAGTCATATTCCCAGGCCATAGGTTTCCAGAATCAAACCGATTTCATGTTCCCAGGCAACAGGGTATCGGAATCCAAACCGATGTCATGTTCCCAGGCCACAGGATTCCACACTCTAACATCAGTCATCTTCCCAGGCCAAAGGTTTCCAGAATCAAACCTCAGTCATATTCCCAGGCCACATGGTTCCAGAATCAAACCTCAGTTGTGTTCCCAGGACACAGGGTTCCAGAATAAAACCTCAGTCATGTTCCCTGGACACAGGTTTCAGAAATAAAATCCCAGTCATGTTCCCAGGCCACAGGGTTCCACAATTAAACCTCAGTCATATTCCCAGGCCAGAGGGTTCCACAATCAAACCTCAGTTCTGTTGCCAGACCACGGTTCCCCCGTCAAGCCTCAGTCATGTTCCCAGGGAACAGGCTTCCAGAAACAAACCTCAGTCATTTTCCCAAGGCACAGGGTTCCAGAATCAAACCTCAGTCTTGTTCCCAGGACACAGGTTGCCAGAATCAACCCGATATCATGTTCCCTAGCTACAGTCTTCCAGAATCAAACCTCAGTCCTGTTGCCAGGGCACAGGTTTCCACCATCAAACCTCAGGCATGTTCCCAAGCCACAGGGTTCCAGAAGCCACCGATGTCATGTTCCCAGGCCACAGGATTCCACACTCTAACATCAGTCATCTTCCCAGGCCCATGGTTTCCAGAATCAAACCTCAGTCATATTCCCAGGCCACATGGTTCCAGAATAAAACCTCAGTCATGTTCCCTGGACACAGGTTTCAGAAATAAACTCCCAGTCATGTTCCCAGGCCACAGGGTTCCACAATTAAACCTCAGTCATATTCCCAGGCCAGAGGGTTCCACAATCAAACCTCTGTCCTGTTGCTAGGCCACGGTTCCACCATCAAGCCTCACTCATGTTCCCAGGAAAGACTGTTCCACAATCAAACCTAAGTCATCTTGCCAAGCCACAGGGTTCCACCATCAAGCCTCACTCATGTTGCCAGGCCACAGGGTTCCACCATCAAGCCTCACTCATGTTCCCAAGCCTGAGGGTTCCACTATCAAACCTCAATCATGTTGCCAGGCCACAGGTTTCAACCATCAAACCTCAGTCATGTTCCCAGTAAACAGGGCTCCAGAATCAAACCAATGTCAAGTTCCCACGCCACGGGGTTCCAGTATCAGGCCTCAGTCATGTTCCCCGTGCACAGGGTGCCACAATCAAACTCAGTCATGTTGCCAGTCCACAGGTTTCTGCCATCACACCTCAGTCAAGTTGCCAGGCCACAGGGTTCCAGAATCAAGCCTCAGTCATTTTGCCAGGCCATAGTGTTCCACCATCAAACCTCAGTCATGATCCCAAGCCACATGTTTCCACAATGAAACCTCAGTCATTTTCCCAGGCCAAAGGTTTCCAGAATCAAACCTCAGTCATATTCCCAGGACACATGGTTCCAGAATCAAACCTGAGTCAGGTTCGCAGGCCACAGGTTTCAGCAATCAAACCTCAATCATGTTCCCAGGACACAGGTGTCCAGAATCAAACCTCAGTCATGTTCCCAGGGAACAGGTTTCCAGAAACAAACCTCAGTCATGTTCCCAAGGCACAGGGTTCCAGAATCAAACCTCAGTCTTGTTCCCAGGACACAGGTTTCCAGAATCAACCCGATATCATGTTCCCTAGCCACAGTCTTCCAGAATCAAACCTCAGTCATGTTGCCAGGCCACAGGTTTCCACCATCAAACCTCAGGCAGGTTCCCAGGCCACAGGGTTCCAGAATCAAACCGTTCTCATGTTCCCAGGCCACAGGGTTCCAGAATCCACCGTTGTCATTTTCCCAGGCCACAAGATTCCAGAATCAATCCTCAGTTATGTTCCCAGGCTACAGTGTTCCAGAATAAAACCTCAGTCATGTTCCCAGTCCACAGGGTTCCAGAACCGAGGCTCAGTCAGGTTCCCGGGGCACAGTATTCCACAATCTAAACAGATTTCATGTTCCCAGGCCTCAGGGTTCCAGAATCCACCGATGTCATGTTCCCAGGCCACAGGGTTCCAGAATCAATCCTCAGTTATTTTCCCAGGCTACAGGGTTCCAGAATAAAACCTCAGTCATGTTCCCAGTCCACAGGGTTCCAGAACCAAGGCTCAGTCAGGTTCCCGGGGCACAGTATTCCACAATCTAAATAGATGTCATGTTCCCATGCCACAGTGTTCCAGAATCACGCCTCAGTCATGTTCCCAGGCCACAGGGATCCAGAATCAAACTTCAGTCATGTTGCCAGGCCATAGGGTACCACCATCAAACCTCAGTCATATTCCCAGGCCATAGGTTTCCAGAATCAAACCGATTTCATGTTCCCAGGCAACAGGGTATCGGAATCCAAACCGATGTCATGTTCCCAGGCCACAGGATTCCACACTCTAACATCAGTCATCTTCCCAGGCCAAAGGTTTCCAGAATCAAACCTCAGTCATATTCCCAGGCCACATGGTTCCAGAATCAAACCTCAGTTGTGTTCCCAGGACACAGGGTTCCAGAATAAAACCTCAGTCATGTTCCCTGGACACAGGTTTCAGAAATAAAATCCCAGTCATGTTCCCAGGCCACAGGGTTCCACAATTAAACCTCAGTCATATTCCCAGGCCAGAGGGTTCCACAATCAAACCTCAGTTCTGTTGCCAGACCACGGTTCCCCCGTCAAGCCTCAGTCATGTTCCCAGGGAACAGGCTTCCAGAAACAAACCTCAGTCATTTTCCCAAGGCACAGGGTTCCAGAATCAAACCTCAGTCTTGTTCCCAGGACACAGGTTGCCAGAATCAACCCGATATCATGTTCCCTAGCCACAGTCTTCCAGAATCAAACCTCAGTCCTGTTGCCAGGGCACAGGTTTCCACCATCAAACCTCAGGCATGTTCCCAAGCCACAGGGTTCCAGAAGCCACCGATGTCATGTTCCCAGGCCACAGGATTCCACACTCTAACATCAGTCATCTTCCCAGGCCCATGGTTTCCAGAATCAAACCTCAGTCATATTCCCAGGCCACATGGTTCCAGAATAAAACCTCAGTCATGTTCCCTGGACACAGGTTTCAGAAATAAACTCCCAGTCATGTTCCCAGGCCACAGGGTTCCACAATTAAACCTCAGTCATATTCCCAGGCCAGAGGGTTCCACAATCAAACCTCTGTCCTGTTGCTAGGCCACGGTTCCACCATCAAGCCTCACTCATGTTCCCAGGAAAGACTGTTCCACAATCAAACCTAAGTCATCTTGCCAAGCCACAGGGTTCCACCATCAAGCCTCACTCATGTTGCCAGGCCACAGGGTTCCACCATCAAGCCTCACTCATGTTCCCAAGCCTGAGGGTTCCACTATCAAACCTCAATCATGTTGCCAGGCCACAGGTTTCAACCATCAAACCTCAGTCATGTTCCCAGTAAACAGGGCTCCAGAATCAAACCAATGTCAAGTTCCCACGCCACGGGGTTCCAGTATCAGGCCTCAGTCATGTTCCCCGTGCACAGGGTGCCACAATCAAACTCAGTCATGTTGCCAGTCCACAGGTTTCTGCCATCACACCTCAGTCAAGTTGCCAGGCCACAGGGTTCCAGAATCAAGCCTCAGTCATTTTGCCAGGCCATAGTGTTCCACCATCAAACCTCAGTCATGATCCCAAGCCACATGTTTCCACAATGAAACCTCAGTCATTTTCCCAGGCCAAAGGTTTCCAGAATCAAACCTCAGTCATATTCCCAGGACACATGGTTCCAGAATCAAACCTGAGTCAGGTTCGCAGGCCACAGGTTTCAGCAATCAAACCTCAATCATGTTCCCAGGACACAGGTGTCCAGAATCAAACCTCAGTCATGTTCCCAGGGAACAGGTTTCCAGAAACAAACCTCAGTCATGTTCCCAAGGCACAGGGTTCCAGAATCAAACCTCAGTCTTGTTCCCAGGACACAGGTTTCCAGAATCAACCCGATATCATGTTCCCTAGCCACAGTCTTCCAGAATCAAACCTCAGTCATGTTGCCAGGCCACAGGTTTCCACCATCAAACCTCAGGCAGGTTCCCAGGCCACAGGGTTCCAGAATCAAACCGTTCTCATGTTCCCAGGCCACAGGGTTCCAGAATCCACCGTTGTCATTTTCCCAGGCCACAAGATTCCAGAATCAATCCTCAGTTATGTTCCCAGGCTACAGTGTTCCAGAATAAAACCTCAGTCATGTTCCCAGTCCACAGGGTTCCAGAACCGAGGCTCAGTCAGGTTCCCGGGGCACAGTATTCCACAATCTAAACAGATGTCATGTTCCCAGGCCTCAGGGTTCCAGAATCCACCGATGTCATGTTCCCAGGCCACAGGGTTCCAGAATCAATCCTCAGTTATTTTCCCAGGCTACAGGGTTCCAGAATAAAACCTCAGTCATGTTCCCAGTCCACAGGGTTCCAGAACCAAGGCTCAGTCAGGTTCCCGGGGCACAGTATTCCACAATCTAAATAGATGTCATGTTCCCATGCCACAGTGTTCCAGAATCACGCCTCAGTCATGTTCCCAGGCCACAGGGATCCAGAATCAAACTTCAGTCATGTTGCCAGGCCATAGGGTACCACCATCAAACCTCAGTCATATTCCCAGGCCATAGGTTTCCAGAATCAAACCGATTTCATGTTCCCAGGCAACAGGGTATCGGAATCCAAACCGATGTCATGTTCCCAGGCCACAGGATTCCACACTCTAACATCAGTCATCTTCCCAGGCCAAAGGTTTCCAGAATCAAACCTCAGTCATATTCCCAGGCCACATGGTTCCAGAATCAAACCTCAGTTGTGTTCCCAGGACACAGGGTTCCAGAATAAAACCTCAGTCATGTTCCCTGGACACAGGTTTCAGAAATAAAATCCCAGTCATGTTCCCAGGCCACAGGGTTCCACAATTAAACCTCAGTCATATTCCCAGGCCAGAGGGTTCCACAATCAAACCTCAGTTCTGTTGCCAGACCACGGTTCCCCCGTCAAGCCTCAGTCATGTTCCCAGGGAACAGGCTTCCAGAAACAAACCTCAGTCATTTTCCCAAGGCACAGGGTTCCAGAATCAAACCTCAGTCTTGTTCCCAGGACACAGGTTGCCAGAATCAACCCGATATCATGTTCCCTAGCCACAGTCTTCCAGAATCAAACCTCAGTCCTGTTGCCAGGGCACAGGTTTCCACCATCAAACCTCAGGCATGTTCCCAAGCCACAGGGTTCCAGAAGCCACCGATGTCATGTTCCCAGGCCACAGGATTCCACACTCTAACATCAGTCATCTTCCCAGGCCCATGGTTTCCAGAATCAAACCTCAGTCATATTCCCAGGCCACATGGTTCCAGAATAAAACCTCAGTCATGTTCCCTGGACACAGGTTTCAGAAATAAACTCCCAGTCATGTTCCCAGGCCACAGGGTTCCACAATTAAACCTCAGTCATATTCCCAGGCCAGAGGGTTCCACAATCAAACCTCTGTCCTGTTGCTAGGCCACGGTTCCACCATCAAGCCTCACTCATGTTCCCAGGAAAGACTGTTCCACAATCAAACCTAAGTCATCTTGCCAAGCCACAGGGTTCCACCATCAAGCCTCACTCATGTTGCCAGGCCACAGGGTTCCACCATCAAGCCTCACTCATGTTCCCAAGCCTGAGGGTTCCACTATCAAACCTCAATCATGTTGCCAGGCCACAGGTTTCAACCATCAAACCTCAGTCATGTTCCCAGTAAACAGGGCTCCAGAATCAAACCAATGTCAAGTTCCCACGCCACGGGGTTCCAGTATCAGGCCTCAGTCATGTTCCCCGTGCACAGGGTGCCACAATCAAACTCAGTCATGTTGCCAGTCCACAGGTTTCTGCCATCACACCTCAGTCAAGTTGCCAGGCCACAGGGTTCCAGAATCAAGCCTCAGTCATTTTGCCAGGCCATAGTGTTCCACCATCAAACCTCAGTCATGATCCCAAGCCACATGTTTCCACAATGAAACCTCAGTCATTTTCCCAGGCCAAAGGTTTCCAGAATCAAACCTCAGTCATATTCCCAGGACACATGGTTCCAGAATCAAACCTGAGTCAGGTTCGCAGGCCACAGGTTTCAGCAATCAAACCTCAATCATGTTCCCAGGACACAGGTGTCCAGAATCAAACCTCAGTCATGTTCCCAGGGAACAGGTTTCCAGAAACAAACCTCAGTCATGTTCCCAAGGCACAGGGTTCCAGAATCAAACCTCTGTCTTGTTCCCAGGACACAGGTTTCCAGAATCAACCCGATATCATGTTCCCTAGCCACAGTCTTCCAGAATCAAACCTCAGTCATGTTGCCAGGCCACAGGTTTCCACCATCAAACCTCAGGCAGGTTCCCAGGCCACAGGGTTCCAGAATCAAACCGTTCTCATGTTCCCAGGCCACAGGGTTCCAGAATCCACCGTTGTCATTTTCCCAGGCCACAAGATTCCAGAATCAATCCTCAGTTATGTTCCCAGGCTACAGGGTTCCAGAATAAAACCTCAGTCATGTTCCCAGTCCAGAGGGTTCCAGAACCGAGGCTCAGTCAGGTTCCCGGGGCACAGTATTCCACAATCTAAACAGATGTCATGTTCCCAGGCCTCAGGGTTCCAGAATCCACCGATGTCATGTTCCCAGGCCACAGGGTTCCAGAATCAATCCTCAGTTATATTCCCAGGCTACAGGGTTCCAGAATAAAACCTCAGTCATGTTCCCAGTCCACAGGGTTCCAGAACCAAGGCTCAGTCAGGTTCCCGGGCCACAGTATTCCACAATCTAAATAGATGTCATGTTCCCAGGCCACAGTGTTCCAGAATCACGCCTCAGTCATGTTCCCAGGCCACAGGGATCCAGAATCAAACTTCAGTCATGTTGCCAGGCCATAGGGTACCACCATCAAACCTCAGTCATATTCCCAGGCCACAGGTTTCCAGAATCAAACCGATTTCATGTTCCCAGGCAACAGGGTACCGGAATCCAAACCGATGTCATGTTCCCAGGCCACAGGATTCCACACTCTAACATCAGTCATCTTCCCAGGACAATGGTTTCCAGAATCAAACCTCAGTCATATTCCCAGGCCACATGGTTCCAGAATCAAACCTCAGTTGTGTTCCCAGGACACAGGGTTCCAGAATAAAACCTCAGTCATGTTCCCTGGACACAGGTTTCAGAAATAAAATCCCAGTCATGTTCCCAGGCCACAGGGTTCCACAATTAAACCTCAGTCATATTCCCAGGCCAGAGGGTTCCACAATCAAACCTCAGTTCTGTTGCCAGACCACGGTTCCCCCGTCAAGCCTCAGTCATGTTCCCAGGGAACAGGCTTCCAGAAACAAACCTCAGTCATGTTCCCAAGGCACAGGGTTCCAGAATCAAACCTCAGTCTTGTTCCCAGGACACAGGTTGCCAGAATCAACCCGATATCATGTTCCCTAGCCACAGTCTTCCAGAATAAAACCTCAGTCCTGTTGCGAGGGCACAGGTTTCCACCATCAAACCTCAGGCATGTTCCCAAGCCACAGGGTTCCAGAAGCCACCGATGTCATGTTCCCAGGCCACAGGATTCCACACTCTAACATCAGTCATCTTCCCAGGCCAATGGTTTCCAGAATCAAACCTCAGTCATATTCCCAGGCCACATGGTTCCAGAATAAAACCTCAGTCATGTTCCCTGGACACAGGTTTCAGAAATAAACTCCCAGTCATGTTCCCAGGCCACAGGGTTCCACAATTAAACCTCAGTCATACTCCCAGGCCAGAGGGTTCCACAATCAAACCTCTGTCCTGTTGCTAGGCCACGGTTCCACCATCAAGCCTCAGTCATGTTCCCAGGAAAGACTGTTCCACAATCAAACCTAAGTCATCTTGCCAAGCCACAGGGTTCCACCATCAAGCCTCACTCATGTTGCCAGGCCACAGGGTTCCACCATCAAGCCTCACTCATGTTCCCAAGCCTGAGGGTTCCACTATCAAACCTCAATCATGTTGCCAGGCCACAGGTTTCAACCATCAAACCTCAGTCATGTTCCCAGTAAACAGGGCTCCAGAATCAAACCAATGTGAAGTTCCCACGCCACGGGGTTCCAGTATCAGGCCTCAGTCATGTTCCCCGTGCACAGGGTGCCACAATCAAACTCAGTCATGTTGCCAGTCCACAGGTTTCTGCCATCACACCTCAGTCAAGTTGCCAGGCCACAGGGTTCCAGAATCAAGCCTCAGTCATTTTGCCAGTCCATAGTGTTCCACCATCAAACCTCAGTCATGATCCCAAGCCACATGTTTCCACAATGAAACCTCAGTCATTTTCCCAGGCCAAAGGTTTCTAGAGTCAAACCTCAGTCATATTCCCAGGACACATGGTTCCAGAATCAAACCTGAGTCAGGTTCGCAGGCCACAGGTTTCAGCAATCAAAACTCAATCATGTTCCCAGGACACAGGTGTCCAGAATCAAACCTCAGTCATGTTCCCAGGGAACAGGTTTCCAGAAACAAACCTCAGTCATGTTCCCAAGGCACAGGGTTCCAGAAACAAACCTCTGTCTTGTTCCCAGGACACAGGTTTCCAGAATCAACCCGATATCATGTTCCCTAGCCACAGTCTTCCAGAATCAAACCTCAGTCATGTTGCCAGGCCACAGGTTTCCACCATCAAACCTCAGGCAGGTTCCCAGGCCACAGGGTTCCAGAATCAAACCGTTCTCATGTTCCCAGGCCACAGGGTTCCAGAATCCACCGTTGTCATTTTCCCAGGCCACAAGATTCCAGAATCAATCCTCAGTTATGTTCCCAGGCTACAGGGTTCCAGAATAAAACCTCAGTCATGTTCCCAGTCCAGAGGGTTCCAGAACCAAGGCTCAGTCAGGTTCCCGGGGCACAGTATTCCACAATCTAAACAGATGTCATGTTCCCAGGCCTCAGGGTTCCAGAATCCACCGATGTCATGTTCCCAGGCCACAGGGTTCCAGAATCAATCCTCAGTTATGTTCCCAGGCTACAGGGTTCCAGAATAAAACCTCAGTCATGTTCCCAGTCCACAGGGTTCCAGAACCAAGGCTCAGTCAGGTTCCCGGGGCACAGTATTCCACAATCTAAATAGATGTCATGTTCCCAGGCCACAGTGTTCCAGAATCACGCCTCAGTCATGTTCCCAGGCCACAGGGATCCAGAATCAAACTTCAGTCATGTTGCCAGGCCATAGGGTACCACCATCAAACCTCAGTCATATTCCCAGGCCACAGGTTTCCAGAATCAAACCGATTTCATGTTCCCAGGCAACAGGGTACCGGAATCCAAACCGATGTCATGTTCCCAGGCCACAGGATTCCACACTCTAACATCAGTCATCTTCCCAGGCCAATGGTTTCCAGAATCAAACCTCAGTCATATTCCCAGGCCACATGGTTCCAGAATCAAACCTCAGTTGTGTTCCTAGGACACAGGGTTCCAGAATAAAACCTCAGTCATGTTCCCTGGACACAGGTTTCAGAAATAAAATCCCAGTCATGTTCCCAGGCCACAGGGTTCCACAATTAAACCTCAGTCATATTCCCAGGCCAGAGGGTTCCACAATCAAACCTCAGTTCTGTTGCCAGACCACGGTTCCCCCGTAAAGCCTCAGTCATTTTCCCAAGGCACAGGGTTCCAGAATCAAACCTCAGTCTTGTTCCCAGGACAGAGGTTGCCAGAATCAACCCGATATCATGTTCCCTAGCCACAGTCTTCCAGAATCAAACCTCAGTCCTGTTGCCAGGGCACAGGTTTTCACCATCAAACCTCAGGCATGTTCCCAAGCCACAGGGTTCCAGAAGCCACCGATGTCATGTTCCCAGGCCACAAGATTCCACACTCTAACATCAGTCATCTTCCCAGGCCCATGGTTTCCAGAATCAAACCTCAGTCATATTCCCAGGCCACATGGTTCCAGAATAAAACCTCAGTCATGTTCCCTGGACACAGGTTTCAGAAATAAACTCCCAGTCATGTTCCCAGGCCACAGGGTTCCACAATTAAACCTCAGTCATATTCTCAGGCCAGAGGGTTCCACAATCAAACCTCTGTCCTGTTGCTAGGCCACGGTTCCACCATCAAGCCTCAGTCATGTTCCCAGGAAAGACTGTTCCACAATCAAACCTAAGTCATCTTGCCAAGCCACAGGGTTCCACCATCAAGCCTCACTCATGTTGCCAGGCCACAGGGTTCCACCCTCAAGCCTCACTCATGTTCCCAAGCCTGAGGGTTCCACTATCAAACCTCAATCATGTTGCCAGGCCACAGGTTTCAACCATCAAACCTCAGTCATATTCCCAGTAAACAGGGCTCCAGAATCAAACCAATGTCAAATTCCCACGCCACGGGGTTCCAGTATCAGGCCTCAGTCATGTTCCCCGTGCACAGGGTGCCACAATCAAACTCAGTCATGTTGCCAGTCCACAGGTTTCTGCCATCACACCTCAGTCAAGTTGCCAGGCCACAGGGTTCCAGAATCAAGCCTCAGTCATTTTGCCAGGCCATAGTGTTCCACCATCAAACCTCAGTCATGATCTCAAGCCACATGTTTCCACAATGAAACCTCAGTCATTTTCCCAGGCCAAAGGTTTCCAGAATCAAACCTCAGTCATATTCCCAGGACACATGGTTCCAGAATCAAACCTGAGTCAGGTTCGCAGGCCACAGGTTTCAGCAATCAAACATCAATCATGTTCCCAGGACACAGGTGTCCAGAATCAAACCTCTGTCTTGTTCCCAGGACACAGGTTTCCAGAATCAACCCGATATCATGTTCCCTAGCCACAGTCTTCCAGAATCAAACCTCAGTCATGTTGCCAGGCCACAGGTTTCCACCATCAAACCTCAGGCAGGTTCCCAGGCCACAGGGTTCCAGAATCAAACCGTTCTCATGTTCCCAGCCCACAGGGTTCCAGAATCCACCGTTGTCATTTTCCCAGGCCACAAGATTCCAGAATCAATCCTCAGTTATGTTCCCAGGCTACAGGGTTCCAGAATAAAACCTCAGTCATGTTCCCAGTCCACAGGGTTCCAGAACCGAGGCTCAGTCAGGTTCCCGGGGCACTGTATTCCACAATCTAAACAGATGTCATGTTCCCAGGCCTCAGGGTTCCAGAATCCACCGATGTCATGTTCCCAGGCCACAGGGTTCCAGAATCAATCCTCAGTTATGTTCCCAGGCTACAGGGTTCCAGAATAAAACCTCAGTCATGTTCCCAGTCCACAGGGTTCCAGAACCAAGGCTCAGTCAGGTTCCCGGGGCACAGTATTCCACAATCTAAATAGATGTCATGTTCCCAGGCCACAGTGTTCCAGAATCACGCCTCAGTCACGTTCCCAGGCCACAGGGATCCAGAATCAAACTTCAGTCATGTTGCCAGGCCATAGGGTACCACCATCAAACCTCAGTCATATTCCCAGGCCACAGGTTTCCAGAATCAAACCGATTTCATGTTCCCAGGCAACAGGGTACCGGAATCCAAACCGATGTCATGTTCCCAGGCCACAGGATTCCACACTCTAACATCAGTCATCTTCCCAGGCCAATGGTTTCCAGAATCAAACCTCAGTCATATTCCCAGGCCACATGGTTCCAGAATCAAACCTCAGTTGTGTTCCCAGGACACAGGGTTCCAGAATAAAACCTCAGTCATGTTCCCTGGACACAGGTTTCAGAAATAAAATCCCAGTCATGTTCCCAGGCCACAGGGTTCCACAATTAAACCTCAGTCATATTCCCAGGCCAGAGGGTTCCACAATCAAACCTCAGTTCTGTTGCCAGACCACGGTTCCCCCGTCAAGCCTCAGTCATGTTCCCAGGGAACAGGCTTCCAGAAACAAACCTCAGTCATTTTCCCAAGGCACAGGGTTCCAGAATCAAACCTCAGTCTTGTTCCCAGGACACAGGTTGCCAGAATCAACCCGATATCATGTTCCCTAGCCACAGTCTTCCAGAATCAAACCTCAGTCCTGTTGCCAGGGCACAGGTTTCCACCATCAAACCTCAGGCATGTTCCCAAGCCACAGGGTTCCAGAAGCCACCGATGTCATGTTCCCAGGCCACAGGATTCCACACTCTAACATCAGTCATCTTCCCAGGCCCATGGTTTCCAGAATCAAACCTCAGTCATATTCCCAGGCCACATGGTTCCAGAATAAAACCTCAGTCATGTTCCCTGGACACAGGTTTCAGAAATAAACTCCCAGTCATGTTCCCAGGCCACAGGGTTCCACAATTAAACCTCAGTCATATTCTCAGGCCAGAGGGTTCCACAATCAAACCTCTGTCCTGTTGCTAGGCCACGGTTCCACCATCAAGCCTCAGTCATGTTCCCAGGAAAGACTGTTCCACAATCAAACCTAAGTCATCTTGCCAAGCCACAGGGTTCCACCATCAAGCCTCACTCATGTTGCCAGGCCACAGGGTTCCACCATCAAGCCTCACTCATGTTCCCAAGCCTGAGAGTTCCACTATCAAACCTCAATCATGTTGCCAGGCCACAGGTTTCAACCATCAAACCTCAGTCATGTTCCCAGTAAACAGGGCTCCAGAATCAAACCAATGTCAAGTTCCCACGCCACGGGGTTCCAGTATCAGGCCTCAGTCATGTTCCCCGTGCACAGGGTGCCACAATCAAACTCAGTCATGTTGCCAGTCCACAGGTTTCTGCCATCACACCTCAGTCAAGTTGCCAGGCCACAGGGTTCCAAAATCAAGCCTCAGTCATTTTGCCAGGCCATAGTGTTCCACCATCAAACCTCAGTCATGATCCCAAGCCACATGTTTCCACAATGAAACCTCAGTCATTTTCCCAGGCCAAAGGTTTCCAGAATCAAACCTCAGTCATATTCCCAGGACACATGGTTCCAGAATCAAACCTGAGTCAGGTTCACAGGCCACAGGTTTCAGCAATCAAACCTCAATCATGTTCCCAGGACACAGGTGTCCAGAATCAAACCTCAGTCATGTTCCCAGGGAACAGGTTTCCAGAAACAAACCTCAGTCATGTTCCCAAGGCACAGGGTTCCAGAATCAAACCTCAGTCTTGTTCCCAGGACACAGGTTTCCAGAATCAACCCGATATCATGTTCCCTAGCCACAGTCTTCCAGAATCAAACCTCAGTCATGTTGCCAGGCCACAGGTTTCCACCATCAAACCTCAGGCAGGTTCCCAGGCCACAGGGTTCCAGAATCAAACCGTTCTCATGTTCCCAGGCCACAGGGTTCCAGAATCCACCGTTGTCATTTTCCCAGGCCACAAGATTCCAGAATCAATCCTCAGTTATGTTCCCAGGCTACAGGGTTCCAGAATAAAACCTCAGTCATGTTCCCAGTCCACAGGGTTCCAGAACCGAGGCTCAGTCAGGTTCCCGGGGCACAGTATTCCACAATCTAAACAGATGTCATGTTCCCAGGCCTCAGGGTTCCAGAATCCACCGATGTCATGTTCCCAGGCCACAGGGTTCCAGAATCAATCCTCAGTTATTTTCCCAGGCTACAGGGTTCCAGAATAAAACCTCAGTCATGTTCCCAGTCCACAGGGTTCCAGAACCAAGGCTCAGTCAGGTTCCCGGGGCACAGTATTCCACAATCTAAATAGATGTCATGTTCCCATGCCACAGTGTTCCAGAATCACGCCTCAGTCATGTTCCCAGGCCACAGGGATCCAGAATCAAACTTCAGTCATGTTGCCAGGCCATAGGGTACCACCATCAAACCTCAGTCATATTCCCAGGCCATAGGTTTCCAGAATCAAACCGATTTCATGTTCCCAGGCAACAGGGTATCGGAATCCAAACCGATGTCATGTTCCCAGGCCACAGGATTCCACACTCTAACATCAGTCATCTTCCCAGGCCAAAGGTTTCCAGAATCAAACCTCAGTCATATTCCCAGGCCACATGGTTCCAGAATCAAACCTCAGTTGTGTTCCCAGGACACAGGGTTCCAGAATAAAACCTCAGTCATGTTCCCTGGACACAGGTTTCAGAAATAAAATCCCAGTCATGTTCCCAGGCCACAGGGTTCCACAATTAAACCTCAGTCATATTCCCAGGCCAGAGGGTTCCACAATCAAACCTCAGTTCTGTTGCCAGACCACGGTTCCCCCGTCTAGCCTCAGTCATGTTCCCAGGGAACAGGCTTCCAGAAACAAACCTCAGTCATTTTCCCAAGGCACAGGGTTCCAGAATCAAACCTCAGTCTTGTTCCCAGGACACAGGTTGCCAGAATCAACCCGATATCATGTTCCCTAGCCACAGTCTTCCAGAATCAAACCTCAGTCCTGTTGCCAGGGCACAGGTTTCCACCATCAAACCTCAGGCATGTTCCCAAGCCACAGGGTTCCAGAAGCCACCGATGTCATGTTCCCAGGCCACAGGATTCCACACTCTAACATCAGTCATCTTCCCAGGCCCATGGTTTCCAGAATCAAACCTCAGTCATATTCCCAGGCCACATGGTTCCAGAATAAAACCTCAGTCATGTTCCCTGGACACAGGTTTCAGAAATAAACTCCCAGTCATGTTCCCAGGCCACAGGGTTCCACAATTAAACCTCAGTCATATTCCCAGGCCAGAGGGTTCCACAATCAAACCTCTGTCCTGTTGCTAGGCCACGGTTCCACCATCAAGCCTCACTCATGTTCCCAGGAAAGACTGTTCCACAATCAAACCTAAGTCATCTTGCCAAGCCACAGGGTTCCACCATCAAGCCTCACTCATGTTGCCAGGCCACAGGGTTCCACCATCAAGCCTCACTCATGTTCCCAAGCCTGAGGGTTCCACTATCAAACCTCAATCATGTTGCCAGGCCACAGGTTTCAACCATCAAACCTCAGTCATGTTCCCAGTAAACAGGGCTCCAGAATCAAACCAATGTCAAGTTCCCACGCCACGGGGTTCCAGTATCAGGCCTCAGTCATGTTCCCCGTGCACAGGGTGCCACAATCAAACTCAGTCATGTTGCCAGTCCACAGGTTTCTGCCATCACACCTCAGTCAAGTTGCCAGGCCACAGGGTTCCAGAATCAAGCCTCAGTCATTTTGCCAGGCCATAGTGTTCCACCATCAAACCTCAGTCATGATCCCAAGCCACATGTTTCCACAATGAAACCTCAGTCATTTTCCCAGGCCAAAGGTTTCCAGAATCAAACCTCAGTCATATTCCCAGGACACATGGTTCCAGAATCAAACCTGAGTCAGGTTCGCAGGCCACTGGTTTCAGCAATCAAACCTCAATCATGTTCCCAGGACACAGGTGTCCAGAATCAAACCTCAGTCATGTTCCCAGGGAACAGGTTTCCAGAAACAAACCTCAGTCATGTTCCCAAGGCACAGGGTTCCAGAATCAAACCTCTGTCTTGTTCCCAGGACACAGGTTTCCAGAATCAACCCGATATCATGTTCCCTAGCCACAGTCTTCCAGAATCAAACCTCAGTCATGTTGCCAGGCCACAGGTTTCCACCATCAAACCTCAGGCAGGTTCCCAGGCCACAGGGTTCCAGAATCAAACCGTTCTCATGTTCCCAGGCCACAGGGTTCCAGAATCCACCGTTGTCATTTTCCCAGGCCACAAGATTCCAGAATCAATCCTCAGTTATGTTCCCAGGCTACAGGGTTCCAGAATAAAACCTCAGTCATGTTCCCAGTCCAGAGGGTTCCAGAACCGAGGCTCAGTCAGGTTCCCGGGGCACAGTATTCCACAATCTAAACAGATGTCATGTTCCCAGGCCTCAGGGTTCCAGAATCCACCGATGTCATGTTCCCAGGCCACAGGGTTCCAGAATCAATCCTCAGTTATATTCCCAGGCTACAGGGTTCCAGAATAAAACCTCAGTCATGTTCCCAGTCCACAGGGTTCCAGAACCAAGGCTCAGTCAGGTTCCCGGGGCACAGTATTCCACAATCTAAATAGATGTCATGTTCCCATGCCACAGTGTTCCAGAATCACGCCTCAGTCATGTTCCCAGGCCACAGGGATCCAGAATCAAACTTCAGTCATGTTGCCAGGCCATAGGGTACCACCATCAAACCTCAGTCATATTCCCAGGCCATAGGTTTCCAGAATCAAACCGATTTCATGTTCCCAGGCAACAGGGTATCGGAATCCAAACCGATGTCATGTTCCCAGGCCACAGGATTCCACACTCTAACATCAGTCATCTTCCCAGGCCAAAGGTTTCCAGAATCAAACCTCAGTCATATTCCCAGGCCACATGGTTCCAGAATCAAACCTCAGTTGTGTTCCCAGGACACAGGGTTCCAGAATAAAACCTCAGTCATGTTCCCTGGACACAGGTTTCAGAAATAAAATCCCAGTCATGTTCCCAGGCCACAGGGTTCCACAATTAAACCTCAGTCATATTCCCAGGCCAGAGGGTTCCACAATCAAACCTCAGTTCTGTTGCCAGACCACGGTTCCCCCGTCAAGCCTCAGTCATGTTCCCAGGGAACAGGCTTCCAGAAACAAACCTCAGTCATTTTCCCAAGGCACAGGGTTCCAGAATCAAACCTCAGTCTTGTTCCCAGGACACAGGTTGCCAGAATCAACCCGATATCATGTTCCCTAGCCACAGTCTTCCAGAATCAAACCTCAGTCCTGTTGCCAGGGCACAGGTTTCCACCATCAAACCTCAGGCATGTTCCCAAGCCACAGGGTTCCAGAAGCCACCGATGTCATGTTCCCAGGCCACAGGATTCCACACTCTAACATCAGTCATCTTCCCAGGCCCATGGTTTCCAGAATCAAACCTCAGTCATATTCCCAGGCCACATGGTTCCAGAATAAAACCTCAGTCATGTTCCCTGGACACAGGTTTCAGAAATAAACTCCCAGTCATGTTCCCAGGCCACAGGGTTCCACAATTAAACCTCAGTCATATTCCCAGGCCAGAGGGTTCCACAATCAAACCTCTGTCCTGTTGCTAGGCCACGGTTCCACCATCAAGCCTCACTCATGTTCCCAGGAAAGACTGTTCCACAATCAAACCTAAGTCATCTTGCCAAGCCACAGGGTTCCACCATCAAGCCTCACTCATGTTGCCAGGCCACAGGGTTCCACCATCAAGCCTCACTCATGTTCCCAAGCCTGAGGGTTCCACTATCAAACCTCAATCATGTTGCCAGGCCACAGGTTTCAACCATCAAACCTCAGTCATGTTCCCAGTAAACAGGGCTCCAGAATCAAACCAATGTCAAGTTCCCACGCCACGGGGTTCCAGTATCAGGCCTCAGTCATGTTCCCCGTGCACAGGGTGCCACAATCAAACTCAGTCATGTTGCCAGTGCACAGGTTTCTGCCATCACACCTCAGTCAAGTTGCCAGGCCACAGGGTTCCAGAATCAAGCCTCAGTCATTTTGCCAGGCCATAGTGTTCCACCATCAAACCTCAGTCATGATCCCAAGCCACATGTTTCCACAATGAAACCTCAGTCATTTTCCCAGGCCAAAGGTTTCCAGAATCAAACCTCAGTCATATTCCCAGGACACATGGTTCCAGAATCAAACCTGAGTCAGGTTCGCAGGCCACAGGTTTCAGCAATCAAAACTCAATCATGTTCCCAGGACACAGGTGTCCAGAATCAAACCTCAGTCATGTTCCCAGGGAACAGGTTTCCAGAAACAAACCTCAGTCATGTTCCCAAGGCACAGGGTTCCAGAAACAAACCTCTGTCTTGTTCCCAGGACACAGGTTTCCAGAATCAACCCGATATCATGTTCCCTAGCCACAGTCTTCCAGAATCAAACCTCAGTCATGTTGCCAGGCCACAGGTTTCCACCATCAAACCTCAGGCAGGTTCCCAGGCCACAGGGTTCCAGAATCAAACCGTTCTCATGTTCCCAGGCCACAGGGTTCCAGAATCCACCGTTGTCATTTTCCCAGGCCACAAGATTCCAGAATCAATCCTCAGTTATGTTCCCAGGCTACAGGGTTCCAGAATAAAACCTCAGTCATGTTCCCAGTTCAGAGGGTTCCAGAACCAAGGCTCAGTCAGGTTCCCGGGGCACAGTATTCCACAATCTAAACAGATGTCATGTTCCCAGGCCTCAGGGTTCCAGAATCCACCGATGTCATGTTCCCAGGCCACAGGGTTCCAGAATCAATCCTCAGTTATATTCCCAGGCTACAGGGTTCCAGAATAAAACCTCAGTCATGTTCCCAGTCCACAGGGTTCCAGAACCAAGGCTCAGTCAGGTTCCCGGGCCACAGTATTCCACAATCTAAATAGATGTCATGTTCCCAGGCCACAGTGTTCCAGAATCACGCGTCAGTCATGTTCCCAGGCCACAGGGATCCAGAATCAAACTTCAGTCATGTTGCCAGGCCATAGGGTACCACCATCAAACCTCAGTCATATTCCCAGGCCATAGGTTTCCAGAATCAAACCGATTTCATGTTCCCAGGCAACAGGGTACCGGAATCCAAACCGATGTCATGTTCCCAGGCCACAGGATTCCACACTCTAACATCAGTCATCTTCCCAGGACAATGGTTTCCAGAATCAAACCTCAGTCATATTCCCAGGCCACATGGTTCCAGAATCAAACCTCAGTTGTGTTCCCAGGACACAGGGTTCCAGAATAAAACCTCAGTCATGTTCCCTGGACACAGGTTTCAGAAATAAAATCCCAGTCATGTTCCCAGGCCACAGGGTTCCACAATTAAACCTCAGTCATATTCCCAGGCCAGAGGGTTCCACAATCAAACCTCAGTTCTGTTGCCAGACCACGGTTCCCCCGTCAAGCCTCAGTCATGTTCCCAGGGAACAGGCTTCCAGAAACAAACCTCAGTCATGTTCCCAAGGCACAGGGTTCCAGAATCAAACCTCAGTCTTGTTCCCAGGACACAGGTTGCCAGAATCAACCCGATATCATGTTCCCTAGCCACAGTCTTCCAGAATCAAACCTCAGTCCTGTTGCCAGGGCACAGGTTTCCACCATCAAACCTCAGGCATGTTCCCAAGCCACAGGGTTCCAGAAGCCACCGATGTCATGTTCCCAGGCCACAGGATTCCACACTCTAACATCAGTCATCTTCCCAGGCCAATGGTTTCCAGAATCAAACCTCAGTCATATTCCCAGGCCACATGGTTCCAGAATAAAACCTCAGTCATGTTCCCTGGACACAGGTTTCAGAAATAAACTCCCAGTCATGTTCCCAGGCCACAGGGTTCCACAATTAAACCTCAGTCATATTCCCAGGCCAGAGGGTTCCACAATCAAACCTCTGTCCTGTTGCTAGGCCACGGTTCCACCATCAAGCCTCACTCATGTTCCCAGGAAAGACTGTTCCACAATCAAACCTAAGTCATCTTGCCAAGCCACAGGGTTCCACCATCAAGCCTCACTCATGTTGCCAGGCCACAGGGTTCCACCATCAAGCCTCACTCATGTTCCCAAGCCTGAGGGTTCCACTATCAAACCTCAATCATGTTGCCAGGCCACAGGTTTCAACCATCAAACCTCAGTCATGTTCCCAGTAAACAGGGCTCCAGAATCAAACCAATGTCAAGTTCCCATGCCACGGGGTTCCAGTATCAGGCCTCAGTCATGTTCCCCGTGCACAGGGTGCCACAATCAAACTCAGTCATGTTGCCAGTGCACAGGTTTCTGCCATCACACCTCAGTCAAGTTGCCAGGCCACAGGGTTCCAGAATCAAGCCTCAGTCATTTTGCCAGGCCATAGTGTTCCACCATCAAACCTCAGTCATGATCCCAAGCCACATGTTTCCACAATGAAACCTCAGTCATTTTCCCAGGCCAAAGGTTTCCAGAATCAAACCTCAGTCATATTCCCAGGACACATGGTTCCAGAATCAAACCTGAGTCAGGTTCGCAGGCCACAGGTTTCAGCAATCAAACCTCAATCATGTTCCCAGGACACAGGTGTCCAGAATCAAACCTCAGTCATGTTCCCAGGGAACAGGTTTCCAGAAACAAACCTCAGTCATGTTCCCAAGGCACAGGGTTCCAGAATCAAACCTCTGTCTTGTTCCCAGGACACAGGTTGCCAGAATCAACCCGATATCATGTTCCCTAGCCACAGTCTTCCAGAATCAAACCTCAGTCCTGTTGCCAGGCCACAGGTTTCCACCATCAAACCTCAGGCAGGTTCCCAGGCCACAGGGTTCCAGAATCAAACCGTTCTCATGTTCCCAGGCCACAGGGTTCCAGAATCCACCGTTGTCATTTTCCCAGGCCACAAGATACCAGAATCAATCCTCAGTTATGTTCCCAGGCTACAGGGTTCCAGAATAAAACCTCAGTCATGTTCCCAGTCCACAGGGTTCCAGAACCAAGGCTCAGTCAGGTTCCCGGGGCACAGTATTCCACAATCTAAATAGATGTCATGTTCCCAGGCCACAGTGTTCCAGAATCACGCGTCAGTCATGTTCCCAGGCCACAGGGATCCAGAATCAAACTTCAGTCATGTTGCCAGGCCATAGGGTACCACCATCAAACCTCAGTCATATTCCCAGGCCATAGGTTTCCAGAATCAAACCGATTTCATGTTCCCAGGCAACAGGGTATCGGAATCCAAACCGATGTCATGTTCCCAGGCCACAGGATTCCACACTCTAACATCAGTCATCTTCCCAGGCCAAAGGTTTCCAGAATCAAACCTCAGTCATATTCCCAGGCCACATGTTTCCAGAATCAAACCTCAGTTGTGTTCCCAGGACACAGGGTTCCAGAATAAAACCTCAGTCATGTTCCCTGGACACAGGTTTCAGAAATAAAATCCCAGTCATGTTCCCAGGCCACAGGGTTCCACAATTAAACCTCAGTCATATTCCCAGGCCAGAGGGTTCCACAATCAAAACTCAGTTCTGTTGCCAGACCACGGTTCCCCCGTCAAGCCTCAGTCATGTTCCCAGGGAACAGGCTTCCAGAAACAAAACTCAGTCATGTTCCCAAGGCACAGGGTTCCAGAATCAAACCTCAGTCTTGTTCCCAGGACACAGGTTGCCAGAATCAACCCGATATCATGTTCCCTAGCCACAGTCTTCCAGAATCAAACCTCAGTCCTGTTGCCAGGGCACAGGTTTCCACCATCAAACCTCAGGCATGTTCCCAAGCCACAGGGTTCCAGAAGCCACCGATGTCATGTTCCCAGGCCACAGGATTCCACACTCTAACATCAGTCATCTTCCCAGGCCAATGGTTTCCAGAATCAAACCTCAGTCATATTCCCAGGCCACATGGTTCCAGAATAAAACCTCAGTCATGTTCCCTGGACACAGGTTTCAGAAATAAACTCCCAGTCATGTTCCCAGGCCACAGGGTTCCACAATTAAACCTCAGTCATATTCCCAGGCCAGAGGGTTCCACAATCAAACCTCTGTCCTGTTGCTAGGCCACGGTTCCACCATCAAGCCTCACTCATGTTCCCAGGAAAGACTGTTCCACAATCAAACCTAAGTCATCTTGCCAAGCCACAGGGTTCCACCATCAAGCCTCACTCATGTTGCCAGGCCACAGGGTTCCACCATCAAGCCTCACTCATGTTCCCAAGCCTGAGGGTTCCACTATCAAACCTCAATCATGTTGCCAGGCCACAGGTTTCAACCATCAAACCTCAGTCATGTTCCCAGTAAACAGGGCTCCAGAATCAAACCAATGTCAAGTTCCCACGCCACGGGGTTCCAGTATCAGGCCTCAGTCATGTTCCCCGTGCACAGGGTGCCACAATCAACCTCAGTCATGTTGCCAGTGCACAGGTTTCTGCCATCACACCTCAGTCAAGTTGCCAGGCCACAGGGTTCCAGAATCAAGCCTCAGTCATTTTGCCAGGCCATAGTGTTCCACCATCAAACCTCAGTCATGATCCCAAGCCACATGTTTCCACAATGAAACCTCAGTCATTTTCCCAGGCCAAAGGTTTCCAGAATCAAACCTCAGTCATATTCCCAGGACACATGGTTCCAGAATCAAACCTGAGTCAGGTTCGCAGGCCACAGGTTTCAGCAATCAAAACTCAATCATGTTCCCAGGACACAGGTGTCCAGAATCAAACCTCAGTCATGTTCCCAGGGAACAGGTTTCCAGAAACAAACCTCAGTCATGTTCCCAAGGCACAGGGTTCCAGAAACAAACCTCTGTCTTGTTCCCAGGACACAGGTTTCCAGAATCAACCCGATATCATGTTCCCTAGCCACAGTCTTCCAGAATCAAACCTCAGTCATGTTGCCAGGCCACAGGTTTCCACCATCAAACCTCAGGCAGGTTCCCAGGCCACAGGGTTCCAGAATCAAACCGTTCTCATGTTCCCAGGCCACAGGGTTCCAGAATCCACCGTTGTCATTTTCCCAGGCCACAAGATTCCAGAATCAATCCTCAGTTATGTTCCCAGGCTACAGGGTTCCAGAATAAAACCTCAGTCATGTTCCCAGTCCAGAGGGTTCCAGAACCAAGGCTCAGTCAGGTTCCCGGGGCACAGTATTCCACAATCTAAACAGATGTCATGTTCCCAGGCCTCAGGGTTCCAGAATCCACCGATGTCATGTTCCCAGGCCACAGGGTTCCAGAATCAATCCTCAGTTATGTTCCCAGGCTACAGGGTTCCAGAATAAAACCTCAGTCATGTTCCCAGTCCACAGGGTTCCAGAACCAAGGCTCAGTCAGGTTCCCGGGGCACAGTATTCCACAATCTAAATAGATGTCATGTTCCCAGGCCACAGTGTTCCAGAATCACGCCTCAGTCATGTTCCCAGGCCACAGGGATCCAGAATCAAACTTCAGTCATGTTGCCAGGCCATAGGGTACCACCATCAAACCTCAGTCATATTCCCAGGCCACAGGTTTCCAGAATCAAACCGATTTCATGTTCCCAGGCAACAGGGTACCGGAATCCAAACCGATGTCATGTTCCCAGGCCACAGGATTCCACACTCTAACATCAGTCATCTTCCCAGGCCAATGGTTTCCAGAATCAAACCTCAGTCATATTCCCAGGCCACATGGTTCCAGAATCAAACCTCAGTTGTGTTCCTAGGACACAGGGTTCCAGAATAAAACCTCAGTCATGTTCCCTGGACACAGGTTTCAGAAATAAAATCCCAGTCATGTTCCCAGGCCACAGGGTTCCACAATTAAACCTCAGTCATATTCCCAGGCCAGAGGGTTCCACAATCAAACCTCAGTTCTGTTGCCAGACCACGGTTCCCCCGTCAAGCCTCAGTCATTTTCCCAAGGCACAGGGTTCCAGAATCAAACCTCAGTCTTGTTCCCAGGACAGAGGTTGCCAGAATCAACCCGATATCATGTTCCCTAGCCACAGTCTTCCAGAATCAAACCTCAGTCCTGTTGCCAGGGCACAGGTTTTCACCATCAAACCTCAGGCATGTTCCCAAGCCACAGGGTTCCAGAAGCCACCGATGTCATGTTCCCAGGCCACAAGATTCCACACTCTAACATCAGTCATCTTCCCAGGCCCATGGTTTCCAGAATCAAACCTCAGTCATATTCCCAGGCCACATGGTTCCAGAATAAAACCTCAGTCATGTTCCCTGGACACAGGTTTCAGAAATAAACTCCCAGTCATGTTCCCAGGCCACAGGGTTCCACAATTAAACCTCAGTCATATTCTCAGGCCAGAGGGTTCCACAATCAAACCTCTGTCCTGTTGCTAGGCCACGGTTCCACCATCAAGCCTCAGTCATGTTCCCAGGAAAGACTGTTCCACAATCAAACCTAAGTCATCTTGCCAAGCCACAGGGTTCCACCATCAAGCCTCACTCATGTTGCCAGGCCACAGGGTTCCACCATCAAGCCTCACTCATGTTCCCAAGCCTGAGGGTTCCACTATCAAACCTCAATCATGTTGCCAGGCCACAGGTTTCAACCATCAAACCTCAGTCATGTTCCCAGTAAACAGGGCTCCAGAATCAAACCAATGTCAAGTTCCCACGCCACGGGGTTCCAGTATCAGGCCTCAGTCATGTTCCCCGTGCACAGGGTGCCACAATCAAACTCAGTCATGTTGCCAGTGCACAGGTTTCTGCCATCACACCTCAGTCAAGTTGCCAGGCCACAGGGTTCCAGAATCAAGCCTCAGTCATTTTGCCAGGCCATAGTGTTCCACCATCAAACCTCAGTCATGATCTCAAGCCACATGTTTCCACAATGAAACCTCAGTCATTTTCCCAGGCCAAAGGTTTCCAGAATCAAACCTCAGTCATATTCCCAGGACACATGGTTCCAGAATCAAACCTGAGTCAGGTTCGCAGGCCACAGGTTTCAGCAATCAAACATCAATCATGTTCCCAGGACACAGGTGTCCAGAATCAAACCTCAGTCATGTTCCCAGGGAACAGGTTTCCAGAAACAAACCTCAGTCATGTTCCCAAGGCACAGGGTTCCAGAATCAAACCTCTGTCTTGTTCCCAGGACACAGGTTTCCAGAATCAACCCGATATCATGTTCCCTAGCCACAGTCTTCCAGAATCAAACCTCAGTCATGTTGCCAGGCCACAGGTTTCCACCATCAAACCTCAGGCAGGTTCCCAGGCCACAGGGTTCCAGAATCAAACCGTTCTCATGTTCCCAGCCCACAGGGTTCCAGAATCCACCGTTGTCATTTTCCCAGGCCACAAGATTCCAGAATCAATCCTCAGTTATGTTCCCAGGCTACAGGGTTCCAGAATAAAACCTCAGTCATGTTCCCAGTCCACAGGGTTCCAGAACCGAGGCTCAGTCAGGTTCCCGGGGCACAGTATTCCACAATCTAAACAGATGTCATGTTCCCAGGCCTCAGGGTTCCAGAATCCACCGATGTCATGTTCCCAGGCCACAGGGTTCCAGACTCAATCCTCAGTTATGTTCCCAGGCTACAGGGTTCCAGAATAAAACCTCAGTCATGTTCCCAGTCCACAGGGTTCCAGAACCAAGGCTCAGTCAGGTTCCCGGGGCACAGTATTCCACAATCTAAATAGATGTCATGTTCCCAGGCCACAGTGTTCCAGAATCACGCCTCAGTCATGTTCCCAGGCCACAGGGATCCAGAATCAAACTTCAGTCATGTTGCCAGGCCATAGGGTACCACCATCAAACCTCAGTCATATTCCCAGGCCACAGGTTTCCAGAATCAAACCGATTTCATGTTCCCAGGCAACAGGGTACCGGAATCCAAACCGATGTCATGTTCCCAGGCCACAGGATTCCACACTCTAACATCAGTCATCTTCCCAGGCCAATGGTTTCCAGAATCAAACCTCAGTCATATTCCCAGGCCACATGGTTCCAGAATCAAACCTCAGTTGTGTTCCCAGGACACAGGGTTCCAGAATAAAACCTCAGTCATGTTCCCTGGACACAGGTTTCAGAAATAAAATCCCAGTCCTGTTCCCAGGCCACAGGGTTCCACAATTAAACCTCAGTCATATTCCCAGGCCAGAGGGTTCCACAATCAAACCTCAGTTCTGTTGCCAGACCACGGTTCCCCCGTCAAGCCTCAGTCATGTTCCCAGGGAACAGGCTTCCAGAAACAAACCTCAGTCATTTTCCCAAGGCACAGGGTTCCAGAATCAAACCTCAGTCTTGTTCCCAGGACACAGGTTGCCAGAATCAACCCGATATCATGTTCCCTAGCCACAGTCTTCCAGAATCAAACCTCAGTCCTGTTGCCAGGGCACAGGTTTCCACCATCAAACCTCAGGCATGTTCCCAAGCCACAGGGTTCCAGAAGCCACCGATGTCATGTTCCCAGGCCACAGGATTCCACACTCTAACATCAGTCATCTTCCCAGGCCCATGGTTTCCAGAATCAAACCTCAGTCATATTCCCAGGCCACATGGTTCCAGAATAAAACCTCAGTCATGTTCCCTGGACACAGGTTTCAGAAATAAACTCCCAGTCATGTTCCCAGGCCACAGGGTTCCACAATTAAACCTCAGTCATATTCTCAGGCCAGAGGGTTCCACAATCAAACCTCTGTCCTGTTGCTAGGCCACGGTTCCACCATCAAGCCTCAGTCATGTTCCCAGGAAAGACTGTTCCACAATCAAACCTAAGTCATCTTGCCAAGCCACAGGGTTCCACCATCAAGCCTCACTCATGTTGCCAGGCCACAGGGTTCCACCATCAAGCCTCACTCACGTTCCCAAGCCTGAGGGTTCAACTATCAAACCTCAATCATTTTGCCAGGCCACAGGTTTCAACCATCAAACCTCAGTCATGTTCCCAGTAAACAGGGCTCCAGAATCAAACCAATGTCAAGTTCCCACGCCACGGGGTTCCAGTATCAGGCCTCAGTCATGTTCCCCGTGCACAGGGTGCCACAATCAAACTCAGTCATGTTGCCAGTCCACAGGTTTCTGCCATCACACCTCAGTCAAGTTGCCAGGCCACAGGGTTCCAGAATCAAGCCTCAGTCATTTTGCCAGGCCATAGTGTTCCACCATCAAACCTCAGTCATGATCCCAAGCCACATGTTTCCACAATGAAACCTCAGTCATTTTCCCAGGCCAAAGGTTTCCAGAATCAAACCACAGTCATATTCCCA